>NW_015670978.1:68983-74213 GCF_001515625.1 Sinocyclocheilus rhinocerous | reverse complement strand
CAAACACAGGTGCGCTGCGCATCCATTGAGATGAAATGATAAATAGCACAGATCGCTTGGCGGAGAGTGAAACTCTGAAGCGCTCAGTCTGAGTGTTTTGTGAGTGAAAATATATCTGTGCTAAACTTATACTTGGCCTCCAACTCAGACACTGGCGAGTAAAATCTGAGAATTTATTAGCAATTGGCTAATATTAGACATAATTTAGTCGCCCAGAGTGAAGATTTAGTCGCATATGCGAGTGATTTACTCGCAATGTAGAGGGTTGAAGCAGCACAACTGTTTTTAACATTGATAATTTTAAGAAATATTTATTGAGCCGTAAATTAGGATATTAGAATGATTTCTGAAGGATCATGTGACACAGAAGACTTGAGTAATGATGCTGAAAATACAGCTTTGCTATCACAAAACGTAAAAAATTATACTTTAAAATACATTCAAATAGAAAATATTAAAATAGAAAACATTTATTAGTTCCGCCCACTACCGGAGAAAGCGGTAGTTCTTGTTCTTGAAAGCTGAAGAATTCCAAAGGAACTCCATTATTTTGACAGGAAAATACAACAAAGAATATCGTTTACATGTAGCGCGTCAATTCTCTCTCTCCCCCTCTCTCTGCGTGTGTGTTAACTTATGTGATAAATTATAAAAATCACTATATTTATTTATTTATTTATTTTTTGCATTTTTTGCATTTTGGGGAGCAAAGGAGACCGATATATATGATTATACAAGTTTGGAATTATATAATTTTTTCATTTAAATTTTTAGGTGAGCTATCCCTTTAAGTTTTCAGTGAGAAATTATTAAAATTTCCATCTGTATCTCACACACAGCTATTATTTGGCTTCAAAAGATTTGTGGTACAGATTACACCACTTTTATAGTACTTTCATAGTGCTTTTATGCCCTTTTGATATATGAAAGCTTAATTTTCTCTTGTAATTACATGAAAGAGCATAGGAAACTGTCTGCAAATTTTAGTTTCACAGAAGAAAGAAAGTCTTATAGGTTTGGACAACACGTGGTGTGAATAAATGATGACAGGATTTGAACTATTCCTTTAAAGGGATCCCTGGGTATTAAGACTTGTATGGCTTAATATAACGTAAATGATGTCTCTTCCTGAAATATGTAGTAGAAGACCCATTAAAGATTTATGTTATTTTAAAAATCACATCGTTTTATACATATTTTGGACTATGGGGGGCGCCATTATTCTGATGACGTAAAATGGTTGCACTCGGTGAGCTACTGCCGCTACCTGTTGCTAATTTTACCACAACCCAACTCGGAATAGACAACTCGGAAAATAAAATACTGTTATGATGACCACAGCTACTGAAAGAGCTTACAGGTGGAGATGGATAAGCATAGGCTTAAACCAAATGCTGTACCATCGATTTTTCCCCACATGGAGTCTAAACGCCCCGGATCTCGAGGAAAATCTGCGCTGAGAAACTCCTCTAGCGGCCGCGCGTCATGATTAGCGTCGGCATGTTTACAGGATGACATAGCGTTTCTCAGCCGTTTGTAAGCTCTTTCAGTAGCTGTGGTCTACTAAAAGACTCAAAGGCATCAGGACTAAAGTGGAGTGAAAAGCGGGTCTTTAGGAAGTTTTATTCGTCCACAGGCATCTTCCCATTCTTTTCTCCTCTTCTTGTGAAGTCTTGCATTGCTTCTCTTGTTGCCCTTCGACTGAAAATTATAACCAAAAGTCACACAATGTGATATCGTATCAGTATTTTATTTTCTGAGTTGTGTATTCTGAGTTGTGTTGCGGTAAAAAGCCAAAGACTATAGAAATAAGCGCCAGTAGCTCACCGAGTGCAACCATTTGACGTCATCGACGCAGAATGTACTGTGCACATAAAATAATGGTGCCCCCCATGTCGATTTTTTTAAATAACATACATCTTTCATGGGGTTTCTACTATATATTTAAATAAGAGACATAATTTACGTTATATTAAGCTATACATGTCTTAATACCCGGGGATCCCTTTAAGAATTTTTTTTTTAAAGTTTTTCTCCTGAAGGACAAACATGAAGATCCGCTTTAAACATCATTTACTGCATCAGCACACCATTAAAGCACAGTTCTGGCTTCAACGCAAGCTGTACTCACAAAATATTAACCGAAATCATTTTATTCTCCCTTTTTGTTCCACAAACAACAATTTTACTGCAAACACTGAGCATATCAAGTTATAAGAGTCTATTTTCAAAAGTGTGTATTTTAATATTTATTGCATTATTATTAGATTTAATTTAAGATTAAGTGCTCCATCATAAAATTCTAGTATTGTGTTGCAAAAGAGCACATGAATGATTGTTTTTGATGTAACTACAGCTGTTGTGAATCTCTCGAATCCACAGCAAACAAGCGTTACATTTCATTTATGCTTAATCCCAGCAACATAAACTTATCCATTTAAAAACGCTTATTTCACATTTAATAACCTAGTACACATTATGCTAATTATGAATATTGCAAGGCTGTGAATGTTACATTCTTTCAGTTTCACACTTTCCAGCATCAAATTTATTGTTAACTAAAACTATTAAAACATTTTATAACATTTATATAAAATATAAATAATAGATTTTAAACTCAAACTTATTTAAGTCAGTTGCCACGGCAACATTTAAAAAAAAATCATTAAGTTTAATGAAGCACTAAAATTACTAACTGGAAATGAACTAAATAAAAAATGAACTAAAACTAAAATGAAAGAAATATAAATTCACCCCAAATACCTAAAAACAAAACAAAAACTAATAAAAATGACAAAAGCACATAACACATTTACTAAACATTTAACTAAAAGTAAAATAAAAATTGAAATTATAAAAAAAAAGCTAGTTAACTGTCAGTTAACTGTTTATTCTTTAGAAGTGGCGCTGACTCTTTGAAGTTTCAAACAGTCAACCTCGCCTCGCAAAGATTCCATTTTCAAATTAAACTCATTAACTTCAATAAACTGTTTAACCCTTTTCATTAACCGTTTATTCACACGTTCATGTTGACAAATTATCCGAAGAAGCTCCTTAGCCATCAATATCATGTCTTCCGTCTCTTGTCTGGTCCCTCCTGCTTTTCTTCTTGTCCAACTTGCTTTTCTTTTTAATGTTCCTGTGATGTCTCCTCTGGATTGATTCTACAAGTAAATCATCAAAAGGAATTTCCAGTTCACATTTTTGATTCAATTTTCTAATATGTGGGGTTTGACCGGTAAATTGGGTATCTTTTCCCACACCCTCTCTACCAAATTTTCCTTTCAAACCCTCTTGTAACTTTGGAATTCTATTTACAGTACAGTCCATAAACATATACCCTATTCGTTCACTACTGTCGTTTTCTCTATTTCTGTTTTATCACGAATCAGCTTCCAGAAGAGATCAGATGTGCTAAAACATTAGTCACATTTAAATGCAGACTCAAAACTCATCTGTTTAGCTGTGCATTCATTGAATGAGCACTGTGCTATGTCCGAACTGATTGCACTATATTCTACGTATTATCGTTTTCTTAAATTCATTTTAAACCTCTTAAATCAATTTTTTAAATCATTTTCAAAGTTTTTAAATTCCTTGTTTTATTGTTGTGATTATTTTTTTCTTTTCTTTTATGTAAAGCACTTTGAATTACCATTGTGTATGAAATGTGCTATACAAATAAACTTGCCTTGCCTTGCCTTGCCTACTAAATAATTTTTCAATATATACATCAAAAATATTTCCCTTCTTTCTGATTAAGGTGACTTCACGAAATCGACACCTGTATAACTCATATTCGTTTCTAGGAAACTCATGAATGTTCATTTGACCCTGTCCGTCCTTTTCCACATATGTCTCCAGCACTTCAAGCGAGAAGTAGACCTTCTCTAGCGAATCTGCCGCGAATCTAATCACTTCCAGAAACTCTTCGAAAGCCATTCCAACCTTTCGGCCGGCTTCTCTCAAAATCACTGCAGCCATCTGTAGAAAAGGCAACAACCATCAATATAAGCCAAACCATATATACCTGTATTACCAATTTCATCTTTTACAACTTTATCTTTATCATTTCAAATTTCAGTTACTTTCATTTGTCTTAATTCTATAATTTGAAATACAATCCTTGGTGTATTACTTATCATTTCTGGTCGATCATACTGTCGCCCATTAACATAACATTAGTTCAGTAAATCCACATACTTTTAATTCATATTTTATGTCTACTCCCATTCTTACACTCATTGCGTGAACCAGCTGCCATATTGAAACAAAAGTTTTAAAACCATTTTGAACCATTGTTTCTGGGTTATTCATACATATTATACATCGACGTTGGCCGTCAATTAATTCAAAAAATACTTTTCCAGTGTACCCTTTACACCCCATACAACATTGGTCGCCCTTGTGGTGTTTCCATCTATATAAAAAAATCATTGTCCACCATTTCTTGTTTCATCCGTTCCGCGCCTGAAAGAACCATCTGGAAATCATGCAGATATTGAATCGGAATTAACTACTGTAATTTGTCCAAAACATTTCCTGCATTTCTTCAGGGCTATCTTCATTTTATCCCATCTGTTCATTAATATGAGAATACCCAATAACACTATGTTGTCATTATTTAGGAAAAATCCTAACATAAAAACAGTTAATGTCATTATTCCTATCATTATCCATAAATTCGCTTCTTTGCGTACCTAAACATTAATATTCCAATCAGATACAATGCACTGATTACAATAATAATAAGTTCCCCCCAGAAAATAAACGTATTCTTCTTTATCATTAAGGCAATAATATCAATAATTATTTTACATAAACTTGATATAAACAAAATTAAAGCCCCCCTTGATTCTAGTAAATTTTGCCAACCTCCAGAAAGTATCATCATAGAACACACCAAAATTATTCTGCTTAATTTCTTCCATTAATATGATTCTAACAATCTGAATGCAACTAAGTAGAACATGCCACCAGAGATTTTTGTTAAGGCCTTGTAGCAGCATCCATAAAATAAACGCTCCCGCTTCTCCACTAACCTGCACCAATTCATCAGAGGATCCAGCCGAATCCTCTGGCAGCTCATTAGTTTCGTCTCTTGCTCCGTTTACTGAATCGTTGGATGCCATTCTATCGTTATCATTTTCAATCTCTGTTGGACTTTTTAGCAGCAATTGGTTTAAATGGTAATTGTTTCTAAGTATATCCTTCAATTACCCAAAATGTT
>NW_015670978.1:63516-68785 GCF_001515625.1 Sinocyclocheilus rhinocerous | reverse complement strand
TTATCCCTCTTATCGAATCGTTGGATGCCATTCTACCGTTATCAATTTCGATCTCTGTTGGACTTTTTAGCAGCAATTGGTTTAAATGGTAATTGTTTCTAAGTATATCCTTCAATTACCCAAAATGTTCTTTTAGCTTTCAGTCTCAAGTGAGTCTTCGCCCTAGTCTCACAACCTTTTCTTCATTCTTTTAACCTTTTAACTCCTCCTATTTCCTTTTTTGCAACTGTCTTACAACAAAGGTTTTTCCGTTATGCTCTTTGTTCTCTTTCTGAAACGTTTATGTCCCTTAGCTTGGAAGTCTATTAGTTTCTCTAGAATAGCTAATTCATCTCCTTTTTTCTCTTTCCTAGAAAATATTCGTTGACCTACAGATGCACAAAAACATTTTACCACAATAAGTAATAATATTAAGCCTAATATTAATAATCCTCCATAAAGAACATACCATCCTATTCTAACCAGGAAGTTAATCAACCCGGTCCACATGTCGGTAGTAACGAAATTAAAAACAGCCTTTGCTGCCGTTTTTATCCCTGAAATACCTTGCTCAACGAACCCCTTTGGATCCTCGACCCACCTGGGTCCGCTGGCTATCTTTTGACCCTTTATTTCTCTGCTACTGTTGCAAATATCATTTCTCAACCAGTTTAAACCCAAATAATAGTTTTTATCCTTACCTTTGTTCCACTCTTCCTTCCAGTCTTTCCTATCAACGGGCAATGATAAATCATCAATTGCAATTGCGTCTAGTTTTGTCAAAGGCACATTGTTTCCTCCCTTCGGCACTCTGTACCTTAATATGCTATTAATAGCTATATACACAGGACCATGAAACATTTTCCATTTTTGGTTTCGGTCTACTATTCTTAGTACTCCTCCTGCTCCGTAACTCATCTCATATCTATTAGCCAGTTTACTCTTCTTAAAGGTCCAAGGTAGAGGAACTATCCCCTTGTTCCAATAACATAAAACTGCTGCTATTTGATTTATCGTGATATGATCTTGTCCTTCGGAACATTTCTGGATATAACCTCCACCTTCATCTCCTGTTAATCCAAAAACGCCATCATCAAGGAAAATCAAGTTACTTCTATATACGCCTTCCTTGTCTCTTTTTCTGTAAAGGTTTAATCTTTTTAAATGTAGCTTTCTTTTTATGCTTAAGTTTTCGCTTGTTTTATTTCCTGTAAACGGGTCTGTACCATTAGCAAAGTCATCACAGTCCATTTTTTCTCCGTCTTTGTCACAAAGATTCGCATAAGAAAAATCACCAGTCTTTCTTAGTATATTTATATTTTTGCCCGTGATTCCTTTTACTAATTTCTTTTCTGACACATTTGTCCATTTGTTTCACTTTATTTTCATAGTATTTTTTTATCTAATTTTCCATTTTTAAGGCTTCGTTTAGTTTCATTTTGATTAAATATACATCCGTTTCCCATTTCAGGTAATCTATCTCCCAATAACCGGATTTAAAATTAAACTTGACTCTTGGTAAGGCCATTCTCTTTTTCCATATCCACGGAACTGTTTTATTTAATTGTAAACTTATTCCCGTTTCAGATCTGGTCTCCAGCTCTGCGTAACCTGTTTTTCGCGATCCTACTAGCCTGTCTCTGGTTGTTGTTAACAAAATATACTCACCCTCGGGATTTAATATTCTACTATTTTTTTATCCATTCTTCTACATTTTGTTTTATTACCTCTGCATTTTTTATTTTCTCTTGCTTTTTATCTCTTTTGCTTCTTTTAACTGTTCCCTTATATTTACACTGGCCTATTTTCCACGGGTTAAAATTTTTACTCGATCTAAATATCCAACATCCTCCTAATTCTTTGTTTAAACTAGTCCTGTATGTTGGTCCCATGAAATATTTCATAGTTTTATTTCCTTCTCGTTCTTTAATAAAATTATTCTCTTCGAATATTTCTATTTCATAACTATGCCAGTATTTCATTTTTACCGTACTCCTAAGTTTTACCTTTGGTGTTCTAACCATGTAATATATAGTTTTGTCTGTACTTAGGTTATCTAACCATTTCCAAAACCCCTTTGTTTTATTTTCTATTTTGTTTCTTCTCTCTTTTATGGTACCCCATACAGATAATTCGAATCCTGAGACATTCTGTCTCTCCACTATAACTTCGGCTAGAATAATATCACCTGACATTATTTCCCATTCTAACAGAAAGCTTACACTAATTAAGATCAATAATATTATTCCTAAAAATAATAATATCCAAAGTATTATACTCATCCATTTGCAGATCCGTCGCTGTCTCGTCAGCATTTTGATGGTTTTCTTCACTTCTCCAAGCTCATCCGAAATACTCTCCAGTGACGGTGTTCTTTTCATTTTTATGCAAGCACAGGTTAGTCCTTAGGCCCAATTAAGAGCCGTCTAGATTGCCTCAGTATACCCTTCCGTATCACTTTTATTTCAGGTTGCTTTTCGTGTAATTCCACTTCTAACCCTCCAATACAATCATAATCTGGATGCGCACATGATAATACATTCATTTTAAAATGCATTATGACGGTGAAAATCATAGGGCACTCCGGTTATATATGTTTCATCTACAGGACACCAAACTCTGTGCTTCTCTAAGTCGTTCGCCAGCGATACGGTTAGCGGCACAAATTTATCCTTCCTGGTAGATCTTCTCTTTTCTTTTGTAATATTAGAACGTGGTTGTGTTCCTCTGTAATCTTTATTATAAGGCGGGCAATTTTCCCATCCGCCTCCTTGTGCTAATTCGATAGCTAAGTTCCCCCAGCTATGAACCTGCCATTGTTCGCCGAGTTTAACATATACCCAAGCGATTTTTCCGTGGGACCCCTGTTTCAGGTCCACTTCGGGGAAGCATTTCAAGATCGGCTCATGCCAGAGCGTCAGATGCCACCTTGTGGACTCTAGGTCCGTTAGGGTCAAATCTTTCTCACGATCTCTTCTCTTTATTTCTCGGACTAATTCCTCTCTTTCCAAAAGAGTCCTGTCCTTAATTTCCTACCTGTCTCGGGGTAGCATAGGGATTCTTGCGTCCAAAAACGCCGCCCTCTCATGTTCTCGCATACCTAGATAAGGATACCTAGAGAACCTGGATATTAATCCATCCTGAAATAATCCTAACGGTTTGAGAACTCTCAAGGTCTCCCAAACCGACCGTGAAGACATTAAAGTCCGTTCCTTTGCCTTGCAGACCAAACAAGACCACGCAATTGTGCCGTTCCAAGTACAATTACACCTTTCACCAAAATTTCCGGACACTTTGTATGAGTCTATCCGTATTTTAGGGTGACCAGGCCGGCAATTAGCACATATAAGAATTCCTGATACTTCAGTGTGAGTCTGTCTATACATTGTCCATTCAACTCCAATGTCCTTTTTCTCATCGCAAAAGGACAGAATTGGCATGGCGCATAATTGACTGCATATCAGACAGCAGTATGGCCTTACGGTAGTTTCTATGACTTTGTCACTCATCCCGTCAAAACCCAGAAATCTCTCCAGCGCCGGTTCTAGCCATAAAAAAGCTTTTGATCCATGTTTACCGTGCTCCACCCGTATTAAGCCCCTTCGATTTATGATAGCAATTATAGCTTCCATTCTCTATTTTTTTATTTGGTCCTTGTTACTCTGAATACCGTTATTCTGTAATTCTACCGTATAGGACCCCGTTATTGATTTAACCTTATCGATCACTCCAGATCCCTCTGTGAACTTGCCTACCTTACTTCTCCGTGTAATAATGACCTCGTCTCCGACTTCAAACTTAGAATTTTCAGCAAATTCCCTTTCCTTCAAGTTCACTGCATTACACCTGTTGAGATGCAACAAACACTTATCAATAATCGTGTCCCATTCTCCTAGGCTTTTATTCTTCCCAAACCATTTCTTTACCGTCCGAATGGCGCGTTCCGCGATCCCGTTAGTCTCGGGACAGTAGGCTATGCTCTTCACTAGTATTATTTTATTCTCTTTACAGAAATCTTCTACTAGTTTACCGCTTATATTATGCGCATTATCCGCTCTGATACTTCCCATTTTGCCGCGCCATTTGATCCATTCGAAGTGGAATCGCTGGTTAAGACAATTTCATTATGCCCTAATTCAGCAGCCTTTTGAAGTGCGCGTTCAACGGCTGTGACCTCCGCTAGCTGGGCGGTCCCTTCAATCTCATCACTTTGTGAGGTTATCAACTGCCCGTGTTGTTTGACTAAATATCCCCATCTTACTTTCCCTGCCTTTTCACTTCCATCAGTGAAATATATCGGGAGATTTTTGTGGTCTTTATGATATCTAGTCATTTTTTCTTCCCTTTTCTGTTTAGTTCTTCTCCAGTCTAGCTGATTATCATTCAAGATCAAGCTCCACTGGTCAAATCGATGACTGTGGATGCGAGCCTGATTCATCACTAGATTTTTCTTTAACCTGGCTAGTTCTCCTGCCATGGAAAAAATTATTATGGGCTGTTCTTTTGCTATTGCTTTCAATTGTAAAAGCCTTTTGGTTACAGAAGCTAGCACTCTTTCTGCCCCATTTTCTGGGTAACGCTTTATTGCTGCTTCCTGTTGATGTGTGAGAAAGGCGAGGGGGCACCTACCCCCCTCGTTAGAAAGTGTTAGTGTGACTTCATCCTCCCTTTCTGATACTTCGACCTGTAAGGGAACTGTCTCATCACGCCTCTCGAGTGCACCACTGTTCAGGGCCATTCTGATTCATTTTAATCTGGCCTGCTCCATTTGTTCTGTCCATTTCCATTTTCCTTCTTTTGTTCCCTGATAGAGAACTTTTGCCTCCCTAGAATATTTGGGTATTAATTCCTTGATATAATTCAGGGTTCCTAACAGTGACTGCAGCTGTTTCCTGGACTGAGGGGGCCCTGTCTTTTCCATTTCCTCTAACTTCGTTCTTGTGCTTGTTGTTAGAGCTTTTGTGTCCTTTCCAAGTTTAAATCCTAGGAAATCTACCTCATGTTTTCCAATTTCCATCTTTTTCAGGCTAGGTTTTAAACCAGCCTCTGTTATTCTGTCTAGCGTCTGTTCTAGCAGTCTCAAGTGTTCCGCCTCATTCGTCGACGATATCAAAATATCATCAATATATACTGTAACTGGAATTCCTGATAAAATCTTCTTAATTACACTTTGAAATTCGTTAGGGGCGTTCCTATATCCTTGTGGCAAGCGTTTCCATACATAATGATCACTTCCAAAAGTAAAAGCAGTTTTTAATTGACTCTCCTCCGCCAGAGGGATGCTCCAAAA
>NW_015670978.1:56275-62668 GCF_001515625.1 Sinocyclocheilus rhinocerous | reverse complement strand
GGTCAAATCGGTCAAATCGATGACTGTGAATGCGAGCCTGGTTCATCACCAGATTTTTCTTTAACCTGGAAGCCATGGAAGCCATGGAAAAAATTATTATGGGCTGTTCTTTTGCTATTGCTTTCAATTGTAAAAGCCTTTTGGTTACAGAAGCTAGCACTCTATTTTCTGGGTTTTCTGGGTAACGCTTTATTGCTGCTTCCTGTTGATGTGTGAGAAAGGCGAGGGGGCACTCGTTAGAAACGTTAGAAAGTGTTAGTGTGACTTCATCCTCCCTTTCTGATACTTCGACCTGTAAGGGAACTGTCTCATCACGCCTCTCGAGTGCACCACTGTTCAGGGCCATTCTGATTCATTTTAATCTGGCCTGCTCCATTTGTTCTGTCCATTTCCATTTTCCTTCTTTTGTTCCCTGATAGAGAACTTTTGCCTCCCTAGAATATTTGGGTATTAATTCCTTGATATAATTCAGGGTTCCTAACAGTGACTGCAGCTGTTTCCTGGACTGAGGGGGCCCTGTCTTTTCCATTTCCTCTAACTTCGTTCTTGTGCTTGTTGTTAGAGCTTTTGTGTCCTTTCCAAGTTTAAATCCTAGGAAATCTACCTCATGTTTTCCAATTTCCATCTTTTTCAGGCTAGGTTTCAAACCAGCCTCTGTTATTCTGTCTAGAGTCTGCTCTAGCAGTTTCAAGTGTTCCGCCTCATTCGTCGACGATATCAGAATATCATCAATATATACTGTAACTGGAATTCCTGATAAAATCTTCTTAATTACACTTTGAAATTCGTTAGGGGCGTTCCTATATCCTTGTGGCAAGCGTTTCCATACATAATGATCACTTCCAAAAGTAAAAGCAGTTTTTAATTGACTCTCCTCCGCCAGTGGAATGCTCCAAAAACCGTTCGGTAAGTAAATTTTTGACAGCCAGTTCTTCTCTCTGCCTATCTCTGCACTCACTTCACCACAATTAATTAAGTATCTATTATCAGGAACTGTAACTTTATTTAAGGCCTTATAATTAGTTACTAGACTCCAACTTCCGTCCTGCTTCGGCACCGCCTGCAAAGGCACGTTCGTCGGGGCCAACACCCCTTTTGGCAGTTTCCTGATAATTCCCTGCTCCGTCAGTTCCTTAATCGTCTCGGCAATTTCTTTTTCTGCTACACTGTTAATTTTATATTGCCTTTGGGGAGGGGGAATTCCCCCTTGAATTACACGTTCATATTCAAATTGGACTTTTCCACAGTCATTCTTGCTCTTTGAATAACTATTCATATATTTTCTCAGAATCTTTTCCAGCTCCCCTTTGTTATTCAATTCAGATTCTCTTATTATCCTTTCTATTTCTTTGTTTTGATCAACGACTCCTATTCTCCCGATTTTAATTAAATCATCCGGGCACAGGAGGTTTTCACTTCCATGGACTACATTTATTTTCTTTTTTCTCCATACCTGCTTGTTTCTTGAATTACCATCAAAGTCCTCTAATGTAATTATTTCTTTAAATTCGTCATGTTTTTCTGTGGGTTTAATGACGCTGAACTGAGCTCCAGTATCAATAATAAAAGTAGTATTATCATACGTCTTGTATAATCGTTGATCAATTTCTTTCGTTTTTAATAAGGCCTTTTTAAGGGGAGTCGAAACCTGCTAATTCTCTTTAATTTCAGTGTCTTTCTTTTTGCTTCTCTTTCTCTTGACTTTTACTTCCTCTGTCTCAGCAGGGTCCTCTTCCTGCCTGTCAGTTATTTTGACTCTGCTTATTCTAGTCTCAGGCCTGCTTTTTCCCCTTTCAGCTATGATCCTCGCCCTTTCTTCAGCGCTCAATTTGTTCCATTTCTCGGGACTTATGTAATTACTTTTCTCCCTATTATTATCATTTCGATTTGTTCTAGGTCTCGATTGATCCCTAAATCTCTTTCCTTCCTGCGATGCATTTTTAGGGCTATTTCTTTCTCCCCTCTCTGACCCTTTTTTCCATTTTTCATCTGCTCTGCGCTCTGTGTGAGAGAAGGGCCTGCTCGCTGTCTCATGGCGGTTATATGGCTTTCTTTCGCGGCCTGATCGCCTGGGTTGGTCCTTAGGCCGCTGTGGTTTATTATTCGATTTTTCTCTGTCTGTCTGAATTATTTCAGTTTTCCTATCATATCGAATTAAAGCCTTCTCTAATTCTTCTGGGGAAGTCTCCGGACCGTAAAGAAGAAATTAGTTTGCCCCAATTAGAGCATTTCTTTTTACTCCCTGAAAAATATGCTTCAAGATCCCCTCAACACCGTTTACAGCAATTTCCTGACAGGCTGTCAGAGCTCCTACTGTTCCCCACTTCTCTTCAAATCGTTCCTGTTTGACTTCATCTTTATTAGTAGGTATTAACCCTTCAAGGGTCTTCGCTAATTTCCTACCTCCGTGCAGTCCAAACTCAGCCAAAATATGCGAGTCTATGGATTCACCAGATATTTTCATTTGTTCACCGTAACGAACCAACTCTCTGACTTTTCCTTTCACTGTGGTATTTTTTAACTTGGCCTTTTTCAACAATTTCATCTCCTGATCCTTTTTCATTCATTCTTCCAGAGTAACTCTGGATTCCATTGAATTAATCTCTGTTTGTCTAGGAGAATGCGCTTGATTTATGGGAGTTATTGGCCTTCTCTGACCTGGTGTCCCTAAATGTAATGCTTCTAAATGCTGATTTAGTGCATTAATCTCCACTGGCTGATTTATTTCCCTCTCTGGCTGAATGTCTGGCTCCAGAGTTCTTTCTCTGAAACGGAGCCGTCTCGGCACTCGTGCTGCTCTAACAGGGTTAGGTGTCACATTTCTTTCTGTTCTTTCTACCACTAACTGTTCATAATCTGAATCTTCCTGATTCTCCTCTAAGTCACTGTCTGCGCTGTCGCTTTCTGGTCCCACGTCAGAATAATATTCTTCGAACAGGTCATTACCTACCGCACTTCTAATTATCCTTTCCAGCGCGGCCTGACTTGTCAAATCTTTTTGAGCTAATATCGCTCTTTTAGCTCGCTGTGTTAGTGAGGTGTCTGCTAAAATCTGAATTGCATCCCCTCCATTCAAGATGCTCCAGACTTGTCCACAGGTTATTCCTGGGGCATATTCTTCATCCTATTTATTTATCCTGTCTAACGCTGTTTCTCTTTTTCTGCTCGCGGCGTGTGTTGGTTTATAAAATCCTTTTCCTAATCGAAAAGTTTCATAACTCTTTCCCAGCTTTAGTCTGGGGAATGGGTTTTCTACCTTATCTTTTCTTCCTCTAGTCGTTCTTGTTCGCCTCAATTCTGGCCATTCAGGATCTGGGGCTTCCTCTGGCCATCAGTATTCTCCTCAGTATTCATCGGTCTCTGTATAATACCAGCTCCCTGGTTAGACCTCCCTTCCCCCGCATCCTGATCCTGATTTACTCTCCTAGTTATGTTTTCTATAACTGTGGGATCTGGGTGACAGATCATCCACGCTTTAAGCCAGTCAGTTCGATCTGTTTTCCGTAGTAATGCGTTCACTAGGGCTGCACCCATTGTGATTTCGTTAAATCCAAAAATCCCTCCTGAAATTATGGGCATAGCTACCGCGCAATATTTATTATCTTTGGCCAGTTTACATATATTGTCTATTACAGTGTCCAATGTGAGAATCGCGGTTAGTTCTTCTGCTATGTCACCATTTTGACCTTTTTTATGGCCTATTGCATGTATTACAGGATTTCCATTCGGTCCTCCTTTTTTCTGTAAAACTGCATCGCCTGTTCTTATGGGATTTTTTCTACGCTCCATCATTCGATCTGACTCATCCTGAAACCTTTGCCCTGCCCGCTTTCGAAAGGCATCTGCTACCCCCGCTCCGTGCTGGAGTTCGGTATTGGCCGCGTTCACTAGGACACTAGCCTCTTCCTCTAATTCCAAATACCCTTCTTTAAGGATAATTAAATTCCTGCCTTTGCCAAAATATATCCTAAGCGGTTCCTCATTTTCTGATGAAAATTCATCATCTGGGCTTTCAGGGTTTTCCGGCTGTGGAGCACGAGGATCTAAAGTGTTACTATTCCCCTCTCTACGGGGAATAGAATTGGGAGCTAAGGATCCGCGTTCGGATCCTTCCCCCACTTCGACTTCCTCGAGGTCATCCCAACTCTTTGTTGGTATATTTCTGATTTCTGCTCCGAATTCGTCAAACACTCTAACTTTGGGATATCCATCCCTTCCTCCTCTACTCGAATAGATAAAGGGTGGGGTTTCTGCACCCTCACATATTCTAAAATTCATCACTGAAGCTATCAACCTTATTTCGTGCCATGGAATTTGACCAGATCCACATCTACACTGTGTAGGATTAATACAGTCTAATCTTCCAGCTAAATCTTGAGCGATAAGGCTGACCGTCGTCATTTGCCCCATAACAATTCACTTTTGAATTCGCTCTTGATCTAGATTTACACTTTAACAGGACTCGTTCTCCTCTGAGAATTCATTGAGTCCTTCGTCTTTATTTTTCAGGTCTTTTCTAAGCCTGCGCGCGCGTTCAAAGACTACAGTCTCTCTAGACTACTACTGTGGCCGTGGTCTGCAAGGACTTTCTTGGTTACTACTCATTCACTATTATCCTTGAATTTTTCGACTCCATTATTCGAGCCTCACACGTTGGGCGCCATGTTATATCATTTTTCATGCAAAGAGCCAATAAACCTTATAATCACAACTTTCCCCCACCAGCAGCTGTAATAAACAAATACAGCCCTTACCTCCTATATGGATGGGAAGTGTAATATGAGATCCAGAATCCTCAGCACGATGTCCTGATCAGCTCAGCAGAGTTCTCACCTCTATGTGGCCCGTATTGGAGATTTATGAACCAATCCAGATAATAGGTTACTCTTAATAAATTACTCAGAGACTTGTTTAAAAGAAAGTTTATCGAATCACCATTTAGAGAAATGGCTTCGCTTTATTAAAACAATAACTCATAAGCAAATAATAAGAAAATAACAGCGAGTAGTCTTCACCCGAAACACGGCAGCTCAAAACTGATAAAACACTTGATTATATAGGAGAGGGCGTATACAATATTTCTCCCCTGCAAAGCATTCACTAAACCTTCCCTATTGGATAAATGCAAGTTACACTAAACACTTGGTCACACCCCCCTCTTCAGTAAGTAATACCATTACATCATAATCATCAAGCATAGTACACACACACATATACCTCCAAAAATATATACGAGGAGGTTCAAACCAAGTTTATCTCTACGCTAACACAGGGTGTCTGACCTTTTGTGCTAACCACAGCTAAACATTTTCTACTGCACAATAGCAACACCTTTTTCAAATATATAGAAGCGAGTTTTCACACTTCAGCATTTTCCATTCAATAGATGTTAACCAAGATAGCAACACCTGCTTGTCAGTTAACTGTTTATTCTTTAGAGGTGGCGCTGACTCTTTGAAGTTTCAAACAGTCAACCTCGCCTCTCAAAGGTTCCATTTTCAAATTAAACTCATTAACTTCAATAAACTGTTTAACCCTTTTCATTAACCGTTTATTCACACGTTCATGTTGACAAATTATCCGAAGAAGCTCCTTAGCCATCAATATCATGTCTTCCGTCTCTTGTCTGGTCCCTCCTGCTTTTCTTCTTGTCCAACTTGCTTTTCTTTTTAATGTTCCTGTGATGTCTCCTCTGGATTGATTCTACAAGTAAATCATCAAAAGGAATTTCCAGTTCACATTTTTGATTAAATTTTCTAATATGTGGGGTTTGACCGGTAAATTGGGTATCTTTTCCCACAAACAGCATACAAATGCTACTAAAATAACACTGCTTCTCAGCAGCTATTTTATTCACAGTTTCTTCTTCCAGATGTAATCTACACACTTTTCTGCACTTATTGTGGTGAGAAATCAGCTGAATGTATTTAAATCATAGACTGTATTAAAAACATGGACGTAGTGTCCGTGACGTCACCCGTAGGCTTCCGAAGAGCGTTTTTGAAGCTCAAAGTGGGCGGAGCCGGCCGTCGCCATCTTGGCAGCGCGTCACTCCCGGATAATCGAAAATGGGCAAAGAGGCGGGAGCTGGTTGCTGAAGCCACGCCCACCTAGCTCAACGGCAGTGTCAGCAGCGGCAATCCACCTGTCACTCAAGTGGCCACGCCCTTAATTATGCAGAACTTTAAGGCTTAATATAATTTAAACGGATGAGTTATAAAAAAATTCACCCCCCTCACAGTTGTCATGAAGGGCAAAATTAGCTATATAGACCAAAATAATTTTTTGAACCAGGCTGTAAACATGTTTTTTTCTGCTGTAAAGTTGGGCATCTTAACATTGGGGGGTCTATGGGATTGCCTCCCTTTTGGAGCCAGTCTCTAGCGGCCAGTC
>NW_015670978.1:47332-55260 GCF_001515625.1 Sinocyclocheilus rhinocerous | reverse complement strand
GGTTGCTGAAGCCACGCCCACCTAGCTCGACGGTGGTGACAGCAGCGGCAATCCACCTTGTCACTCAAGTGGCCACGCCCTTAATTATGCAGAACTTTAAGGCTTTAAACGGATGAAACGGATGAATTATAAAAAAATTCACCCCCCTCACAGTTGTCATGAAGGGCAAAATTAGCTAAAATAATTTGGCTTAATATAATTTAAACGGATGAATTATAAAAAAATTCACCCCCCTCACAGTTGTCATGAAGGGCAAAATTAGCTATGTAGACCAAAATAATTTTTTGAACCAGGCTGTAAACATGTTTTTTTCTGCTGTAAAGTTGGGCATTTTAACATGGGGAGTCTATGGGACTGACTCCCTTTTGCAGCCAGCCTCTAGCGGCCAGTCGATGAATTGCAGTTTAAGTCACTTCCGTGTTGGCCTCACGAGAGAAAGCGGTAGGTTGCCGCTTGATTTAAATATGACAAAATGTGTTAAACAGAGCTTTGAAGACTACAGTCTGCTGGCAGCTGAAAGCATCATCAAATTATATGATATTTAATAAATACACAAAGGAGGTGGTGGATATTCTATGAATGCAGGCTCTAATATAAAATAAAAAATAGTTTTAGTGAGTTTGTGAACAATGAGCTTACTATTAAGTTAGCTGCAGTCTCAACTTCATTATAACTTCCTGTTATAATGCGTTATGTACAGTAATTTTGAGGTTATTTGAAATGAACACAGTTCTATTTCCTTTGTGAAAGGCTGTCACCATCCTGTCATGCTGTGAGAGTGACTGTGTGGAGAAAGGAGCCTAATAAAAGAAAGCTGCTCTGTTTGACTCAACTATTTTGGTGTCCTCCTCATTTAGCCCTCACCTCAACACAGCGCAGAGACATTTGGGGGAGCATACCGACGAAGAGGGTTACATCTTTGGTGCCGCGACCCGGATCATTGGTTTTCATGTCAACGGAAGTAAGCTTTTGTATAAATAGTGTGAGTAGAGTGGGGATAAAGTAAAAAAAAAAAAAGGAGAAAAAGTAAACTAAATAAATAAATAAAAAGAGAGAAAAAAAGAAAAGCAAAAGAGAAAATAAAGTTAAAAAAATTAAAGTTAAAGAGGAAAAAATTTATAATAAAATAAAAATATTTACTCCCCCTCGCCTTTCTTTTGTCTTAAAGTGATGGTGTTAAATGTATTGTTGGACTGAACTGAGTTTGCTTAAGCAGGGTGACCGCGGGGTCTTAAAAAGTATTAAAAGTTGATAAATTAATTTAGAGAAAATTAAGGCCCTTAAAAAGTATTAAAAAGTCTTAAATGCCATTTTCCAAGGTATTAAATTTTGAATCTTTTTTTCATTATGTATATTTGTCGAATAGTGGGGTTCTGTGTAGTTTATTTATGGAATCCCGCAAGATTTGACGTCATCTGTTACAGCGCTCACTGACTGACTGCCCACTGCGTGATAGCACGGGGCTTGTTGATCCCGCTCTCGCTGAATTTCTGCCCATTACCGCATGCTCCCATCCGCTCCCGCAATTTTTGTGTATGCTCCCGCAAACATTCTAATATTTTATCTAATTTTCACACATCAGGTCGCCGCATATGTGGGGTATTTAAATCCCTTTTGAATGAGCGCTCGCAGTCGCAGTTCACTTTCGATTTTGCGATCGCACGCGCACTGTGTAAAGGGAGCACATTTTACGATAAAAGATATTTGTAAGTGAGCTTGGGATCTGTTGAGGAGCAAATCCTCCAACATCTTGTCAGTTATCTCTCCTTACTTTTGACCCGTGATCAGTCAAATCTGACTTCTGCAGCTCATTTTGGATGCAGGGTTGTTGTTTTTTTCCACGAAATTGGGCTGCTTTTAATCTGTTGCCATGGGTTGATTTTCCCCAGTGGGTTAAAGGTTTGAAATATTGCATAAATTACATTTGGTTGAAATGCTTGTACTGAAACATTTTGCATTCTACCTGTAATAAAACTGTGCTAAATGTTTTGGGCCACACTAGTAGGAAGCATTTGAGCTGTGTTTATGATAAATGTGCATAACAGTGACTGTAAAATATGTATCTTAGGGATGGAAATGACATTTTTCCATCCCTAAAATACGCTCTCCCGTTTCAGTGTTACATGTTTTGAACTCCATTTCCCTTAGTCCCTTGCCTGTCGTTTCTGTTCTGATCATGATCACCTGTTAGTAATTTACTCATCATCCCATCACTATTTATACCATGCTCACTTTGTCTGTCTTTGCTGCAGTATTGTTTGAGGTTACATCATGTTTTGGATTACCTTTTGCCACGTTTTTGTTCTGTTTTGTCCCTCCTGCCACAGGGAAGGAGCGAATGGCTCGATACCGGACTCTGATGGTTCGGAGGCAGCAAGGAATGGAGGTTGGTGGTTTTGCCCAGACCTTTTGGACATTGGCGGTGGGGCTGAATTATAATGAGGCTGCACATAAGGACCTCTTTAATGTCTGTCTGGATTATCCTTTGCCCCGGTGGGAGATGGAAGGACTCGGGGATCCTAGACTTCTGGGGCTTCGTCAAGTATCTCCATGGTCGAAGTCAGTGGGCAATACCAGGCCAATCAGAACCCTTTCGCAGGGATTTTCCCACCACCTCTACCCTTCAGACTCCTACTAAGCGGCGGAGGGCGAGAAGGACAGTAGAGTCCACTCCAGAGCCCGCTCCAGTCCGGGAGCCCACAGAGCCCGCTCCAGTCCGAGAACCCACAGAGCCCGCTCCAGTCCGGGAGCCCACAGAGCCCGCTCCAGTCCGGGAGCCCACAGAGTTCACTCCAGAGCCCGCTCCAGTCCGGGAGCTCAGAGAGCCCGCTTCCCTTGCCTGTCGTTCTGATCATGATCACCTGTTAGTAATTTACTCATCCCATCACTATTTATACCATGCTCACTCTCTGTCTTTGCTGCAGTATTGTTTGAGATTACATCGTGTTTTCTGTTCCCTGTGTTTTGGATTACCTTTTGCCACGTTTTTGTTCTGTTTATTTGTTACTTTAATAAACTACTGCACTTGGATCTACCTTGTTTTCTCCTGGCCTTCCGTGACAATCTCATTTTATTGATTAACATTGTTGCCTAGTGTTAATTTCAGCTGGAAACTGCAGTGAATTGTATGGGTACGTTTTGAAATGTAAACGCAAGTTTTTCCAATGTTGGTCAGAGCAGTAGGCCATACTTCATACTGGAATATCACATGTTTGTTTAATTTAATCAAGGATTTACTTTTTTGCAACTCTTCAGCAAAAATTGCCTAGTTTACTAATTTCACAAATATTGATGACTTATTTTTTTTTTAATCAAAATATGTGTAAGATGTAAACTTCCCTTATGGTTAATTTCAGTAATTATTGCTTTTCAGTCCCTCTCAGTTATTAATAGTATGCACAGCCGAAGTCTTGTCCCAAATCTTTAACCTTTATAAAGCGGTTCACATAATTTATACTTTGCATGGAATGAAAAGTAACAATTCTTGGTTTTCCCCTCCAGAGGATGTAAAATTATAAAAGGAATAATTTCTTACTCCTTAATACAGGACCAACATGACAAAGGGTGAAGTCAGCAAAAGTGGGACAAATAAGCTTTTGGAGGTTAAAAAAAAACTACTGATAATAATGGGTGGTCTTGAAATGTTGTAATAACAGTACTTAATATGAATATCAACATTTGATTGGTCAAATGTAAATCATATGGGTGTGGTTACCACTCAAATGCTGGGAGGTCTGAGAAAGTACATGATAAGAGCCTGTACATAGTTTAAGTCTGATGAAATTGTTACGGTTTAAATTCTAATACAAACAGTATTTCAATATCAAGTTTTGTTACTGTCCCAATTTCTCTTCACGTTTCAGTCACTAATATTCAGCACTCATTTTCATGGGCCAGTATAAAAGGAGATAGTGATGTAAAGTCACACACACAGGAGACAGTGTGATGCTGTGTGTCTCTGTCTTCAGTCTCTGCTGATTGTCTGACTGTGACGTCTCTGTAGCGGCTCCTTATTCACCATCAGCTGATCCTGAGGAAACTGGACTGACGTCTGAATACTGAGAGTCCTACAATAAAACACACAGACAGTCACATATGAGTATGAGACATTACTGCTGTTACACACATCAGCAGATCCAGCTCAGAAAAAAAACAGTATATTCATATTACAGCCAGAGATATGAATGAACAACTGATCATAGATTAATAACAGTAAATGATCAACAACTACTATCAGTTACAGACAGTGAAAGAGATGAAAATATTAATATATTCATAAATTAGTCATATCACAAAATTAAATGGTTTAAAGTACAGAGACTAAAGTGGAGCTGAATTATCTTATATTCTCCAATCACACACACAGGAGCTCTGTTACTGAACTTGGGTCATTTTAAAAACTTTAAATAATCAAACACTCACAATAGTATAATGTCTCCAGTTTATAATGTGGATCCTTCTTCAGATCAGAGAGTAACTTCACTCCTGAATCTCCTAGTTTATTCCCAGACAGATTCAGTTCTCTCAGGTGTGAGGGGTTTGATCTCAGAGCTGAAGCCAGAGCAGCACAACCTTCATCTGTGACGCCACAATCAATCAACCTGTAGAGAACAATGACACACACTTTACTCTCTCAGATCAGATCAGTTTAGCTGTGAATCCATTATTAAAGATAAAGAACAAACTTAAAGCACAAATCAATATGTTTGATGGATCATTGGACTGAGGTCTAAAATGTCACAAAACATGATCATAAATCATCCAAAGTCTTATTCAAGCAGGATAAATTATATTCCTTATATGCACTACATCTGTATATTGTGCAAAATGCCTGTCTTATGCTAAATCTGTTTTAATTGATGACACTATTCACAACAGAGCATGTGTGAGAGTCACATACGATCTTACCCCAGTTTCTCCAGTTTACAGTGAGGATCCTGTAGTACATCAGAAAGCAGCTTCACTGAATCTCCTAGTTTATTCCCAGACAGATTCAGTTCTCTCAGGTGTGAGGGGTTTGATCTCAGAGCTGAAGCCAGAGCAGCACAACCTTCATCTGTGACGCCACAATCTCTCAACCTGTAGAGAACAATGACACACTCTTCACTCTCTCAAACATGGTCATAAAACATCTAAATGTAATTTATTTAAATATAACATATTTTGTGCTAGTTGTATGTGTAACAAAGTTCGTAGTTTGGGAAGAAGGAGGAGGGAACCGGCGGACATTTAAACAATTTACTAAAATAAACAAACACAAAACGAAAGTAAAGCGGCAGCCCCTCGCGGACGACTGCCGCACACAAAACAAAATAAAGTCCAGGCCTGGCCCTTTCTCGTCCAACACTGTCGTCACTCCTCCTTTTATGCTTCCAGAGCTCCTCCGTGGGACTCGAGACCGGTGAGTGGCGCAGGTGTCGTGCATTAGCATTTACTCCACCGGCCTCGCTCCGTTCCCACGGCTCTCAGCCCCGCCCCTCTCGTCACAGTATGGAGTTGACATTGATAGTGATCATATATACTCATATATCATAGAGTTGTTTGGGGTGGGGGAAATTAAATGTGATCTGCGGTGACGTCACAATCGTGTTGCACTGTGGTCTATGGAACTGTCTGAAGTGTACACATGAAGTAGACTCACTCCCTCGATCAAAATCCAGGGGTCGAGGGTCTGTCCATATACATTTGTATTATTTGTTGAATGTTTGATTAAGTTGTATTCTTTATGGATTAAAGGAAGGCATAACTGCACATCTTCAGCAGCATCAAGTGTCTGTGATTTATTTATATGTTTGTTTTATACCCATTGTTTGTTTCAAATATTGAACAAGCTTTATCATTTTGGTTATGGGCTGTAACAGTGATAAACAAGTCAGGTCAAAAGTAATACAGAAGTAATCCAAAAGTAGACAGAATTGACTACCTAATATATATATTTCGATAGACTATGTTACTTACATCAGTAATGGAATAAATAATTTTAAGTAATCAGTAAGTGATCATTTGTAAAGAGCAGCTCATGTCCCTGTTGAAAAAAACAGCATATGCTGGTTAGGTATGTTTTGAAGCACGGCTGCTGGTTTGAGCTGGTTTAAACTGGTCATGTGCTGGTCCTAAGCAACTAGCTCCTGCTTCATGACCAGCTAAAGACCAGCTCAAACCGAGCACCACATTGTTCGGTGGGTCAAAAACAGGAGCAGCAGCTCATGTGATGTGATGGAGATGAATGAAATTAACTTCATCTTCAGTCATCAGAGTCATTTGTGCTGAGATTTAGTGTTTACTGAACATTTATTTTACAAGCTTTAGTCTCAGAATTTACATTAAAGGACAAAGACATGAGACTATCAGAGAGATGATCTTACTGCAGTTTCTCCAGTTTACAGTGAGGATCCTGTAGTACATCAGAAAGCAGCTTCACTGAATCTAGTTTATTCTCAGACAGATCCAGTTGTCTCAGGTGTGAGGGGTTTGATCTCAGAGCTGAAGCCAGAGCAGCACAACCTTCATCTGTGACGCCACAATCTCTCAACCTGTAGAGAACAATGACACACTCTTCACTCTCTCAGATCAGATCAGTTTAGCTGTGAATCCATTATTAAAGATAAAGTACAAACTTAAAGCACAAAACAATATATTTGATGGATCATTGGACTGAGGTCTAAAATGTCACAGAACACAAAAAATTATCATAAAACATCTAAATTTAACAAACAGTATTTAAAGACCCCTGTGGTGAAAATCAAGTTAACGTTGTTTACAGGTTTATCTGGTGTTTTAAATATGCTTAAAGACAAACCATGTGACAAACTCAGTAAACACCACTGATGAGTATTTTCTCCTTAAAACTGCAGCGCGCCAAAGACAGAAATATGGTTTGAAACTGTTTCCATGTAATCAATCACTGGTTTCAGATTTGTGAATAAGTTGTGTACTCTGCTTTAAAAGTGAGCAGAAATGTGCTTTTGTGACTTTAATTGAAGAATATGCAATACATGGATGACATTTTAGTCACATTCTCATGTTCACCACATGCTCTGAAAACACTTTAAAGTTTGTTATGTTTGTTGCTTGTTGGAAGCAGGATCTTGGAAGTGAAGTCAAATGACGCATCTCTCTGAGGCTGGGGCTGATCAATCTGCTGCGAACTCACAGGTCGGATGTCTGACTTCAAGCGATGTACCAGACGTTATTTCCAAGTAGGAAAGTAATCTAATTCTGAGTTGTCTGGAACGCAGCACTAGATCAGGTCCCTTCAGCTCCGGTGCTGGAGGGCCACAGTCCTGCAGAGTTTAGCTCCAACCCCATAAACACACCTGAACCAGTAATCCAGATCTTCAGAAAGTTACAGGCAAGTAAGTTTGATCAGGGTTGAAGCTAAACTCAGGACAGCGGCCGGCCATGAAAAAAGTTAATATTTTAATAATTTAACAACACATTCGTATGTTCATGGCTGTCTGATTGACACACATGTAAACAAATAAAGTATTTATATTTTTACTGTTTAGCGTTTTATTTTGATTGTTCTTATTTTAAAATTATTCATTTTAATTTAACATTTAGTTTGACATTTTTCTGATTAAATTGCTTTTCATTTAATATTTTAATAATTTAACAACACATTCGTATGTTCATGGCTGTCTGATTGACACACATGTAAACAAATAAAGTATTTATATTTTTACTGTTTAGCGTTTTATTTTGATTGTTCTTATTTTAAAATTATTCATTTTAATTTAACATTTAGTTTGACATTTTTCTGATTAAATTTTTTGCTTTTCATCGACTCACAAAGTTCCTGCAGTTCTTTCAGGAGCACCACAGTTTGGAAAACCCTGACATAATGTAATGTTTAATACACTTCACGATTTTGATAAAGAATGGAATATATATATATATTATATATATATTTTTTTCAACATAGTACA
>NW_015670978.1:46636-47136 GCF_001515625.1 Sinocyclocheilus rhinocerous | reverse complement strand
TTTTTTTTTATCAATATGGTACAGAATAATCTATGGAAGCCCGTTTCCATCACTCAAAATAAAATAAAACAAGGTAACTGCGACTTTTTCTCTAACAATTCTGACTTTTTTTTTTTCTCAGAATTGCGAGATATAAACTCACAACTGTGAGAAAAAAGTCAGAATTGTGAGATTAAAAAGTCACAATTACCTTTTTTATTTATTTAGTGGTAGAAACAGGCTTCCATAATAATCTCATTCATATGTTTATGTGATAAACAAGTTTGTTGTGATTTGTTGTTTAAGCACTGATCTCATTTATTTTTGGTGAATGCATTTAATGTCGGGCCGCTCTCAGCTTCTGTTTAAATCCACTTTCTGATCTTCCAGATGGGTTTTAATGCGTAGACCAAATGGACAGATCTTACTTGGTTTCTTTCATAAATTATTGAATGCAGACTTTTAAAAAAAACTGCAGAATAGGCTGGATTTTCCTTTTTTATTTTAAGTTTGATTGAATA
>NW_015670978.1:37057-46417 GCF_001515625.1 Sinocyclocheilus rhinocerous | reverse complement strand
ATCAATATGGTACAGAATAATCTATGGAAGCCCGTTTCCATCACTCAAAATAAAATAAAACAAGGTAATTGCGACTTTTTCACTAACAATTCTGACTCTTTTTTTTCTCAGAATTGCGAGATATAAACTCACAACTGTGAGAAAAAAGTCAGAATTGTGAGATTAAAAAGTCACAATTACCTTTTTTATTTATTTAGTGGTAGAAACAGGCTTCCATAATAATCTCATTCATATGTTTATGTGATAAACAAGTTTGTTGTGATTTGTTGTTTAAGCACTGATCTCATTTATTTTTGGTGAATGCATTTAATGTCGGGCCGCTCTCAGCTTCTGTTTAAATCCACTTTCTGATCTTCCAGATGGGTTTTAATGCGTAGACCAAATGGACAGATCTTACTTGGTTTCTTTCATAAATTATTGAATGCGGACTTTAAAAAATTGCAGAATAGGCTGGATTTTCCTTTTTTATTTTAAGTTTGATTGAATACTGTAAAGCCAACTTTAGTCTGATTTCCAAAGAAGGTTCATTGGCTTCCACATATAGACTTTGGACTGGAGATGTTCTGTAGGCTCCTAAAGCCAGTCGTATACCTTGCTGGTGTACAGTATCCAAAAATCATATATATGATTTTATAATATATGATTTCCTGGCTGATCCATAAATGATATTTCCATAGTCCAGCTTTAAGCGGATCAAAATTCTGAACAAATTCATAAGAGCTGAACTGTCTTCTCCCGATGTAGTTTCAGATTAAACCTTTAAAACAATCATGGTTTAAAAAACATTTTTTAAAGTAATTTATTCTGAGGAATAAAAGACAGTTCACTGTCAAAGGTGACACCAAGAAACCTGGTCTCTTTTACAACTTCAATGGGGTCTTCATCCATAAACAACTCTGGTTCATTGTGCAACGAACGAAGCTGAAAAATCCTTTAAATTCCAAATTTCCAAAATCAAAAAAGACAGCTACGACACGTTCTTTCCTAATGAAAGCATCACGAATATAACTTAAGACAGATACGATGATCTGTACCTAAAATGTAAAATTTGATAGATTGTTACTAACTACTGTACAATTTTCATCATGTAATTTGCAATCAGTAATGGAATAAATAATAATTTGTAAATAATCAGTAAGTGATCATTTGTAAAGAGCAGCTCATGTGTTAAAGCTCAGTCAGTTGAACTCACAGCAGCAGAAAGAGGCTGAACACCTCAAATATACTTTATAATGTGCTTCATGTGTGAGAGTCAAACATGATCTTACCACCAGTTCTCTCAGGTGTGAGGGGTTTGATCTCAGAGCTGAAGCCAGAGCAGCACAACCTTCATCTGTGACGCCACAATCATACAACCTGTAGAGAACAATGACACACTCTTCACTCTCTCAGATCAGATCAGTTTAGCTGTGAATCCATTATTAAAGATAAAGAACAAACTTAAAGCACAAATCAATATGTTTGATGGATTATTGGACTGAGGTCTAAAATATCACAGAATACAAAACATTCAAAAGTCATCCAAAGTTTCATTTAAGAAAGATAAATATTTCTTTATTGCACTATGTCTGACACTATTAATACATATAATATCAATGACACTATTCACTACACAGATCTGTACTAGTATGTATGGAGGAGTGATAAATGGCTGCCCACTGCTCCGGGTGTGGGTTCACGGTGTGTGTGTTCACTTAGGATGGGTTAAATGCAGAGCACTAATTCAGAGTATGGGTAACCATACATGCCACATGTCACGTCACTTTCACTAAATATCCATTAGGCACTTCATTCCCACTATTAAATCCCTGTATTTCCATTTTTTGAATATTTAATTTTTGTTTAAAATAAGCACATCTCTGAGCTCTAATGTAATGGAAAAGAGGGAGAAGGAAGGGATCAGGAAAAGGCAGATTTGTACTCTGGTTGGTGTCAAAAGCTAAGCCCACTGTCCTTACTCTCCCACTTACAGTATGTGACTGGTTTCTTTTGTAATTTTGTCAGATGGGCTTTGTGCACTACATGTAAACAGATAGTCCATTTAAAAGGTATTTAATTGTAAAGACTTATCATTGTAAAACAAAGGGGTTCAAATGAACTCACAAGTCCACACATGTACAAGAAACAAAGCTGGTCACATTTTTTTACTTTCTGTACATCTTGATTGACAGATGTCTCGTCAAGTCAAGTCACCTTTATTTATATAGCGCGCTTTTAACAACACAGATTGTGTCAAAGCGACTTTTATAGTATAAAATAGAAAAATAGTGTATTAATAAAGCAAAAGGACAAGAGTAAACACTAAATTTTCAGTTAAAGGCAGTTCATCATTGAATTCAGTGACGTCATCATCCAGCTCAGTTCTGTTTAAATAGTATCTGTGCAATCAAGTCCACAATATCGCTGGATATTAAGATTATCCAATCAGTGATAAGTATTCAATTTGCAAACAATACCTAGCTTTTCTGTTTTGTCTGATTTGTCATTGTGTTTTCTGACTTGTTTTGTGTTTAGATTTTCATTGTGTTTATAATTTGTTGTTTTGTTTTTGGATTTGTAATTTTGTTTTCAAAACTGTAATTTATTTTGCACGTCACATACAGTATACTTTACAGTGAGTCAAATATGATCTTACCTCAGTTTCTCCAGTTTACAGTGAGGATCCTGTAGTACATCAGAAAGCAGCTTCACTGAACCTCCTAATTTATTCCCAGACAGATTCAGTTCTCTCAGGTGTGAGGGGTTTGATCTCAGAGCTGAAGCCAGAGCAGCACAACCTTCATCTGTGACGCCACACTTACTCAACCTGTAGCGAGATGAAAATCATTCATGTGAAACTCTATCAAAAAAACAATAAAAAAAACAATCAAACAACTTGCTGCAATGAACAACCACTTTCCATTCAAATATTGTTAAATTCATTCAAACCATTACAAAAATGGCACATGCATTAATGTCAAAGGGGCAAACTTAAGACAAATAAAAAAATGTTAGGACTGGATTAAATCAACATTTATCTATTAATTGAGTAAAAGTGTAATTGTACTGTAATTGAGTAAAAATGAAAACAATGTAATTCATCTTTTAACAAACTTTTAACTGGTTGAACATGATTAAAACTAATTTTCATTGGCACGTTCACGTCTTGATGGTCTGCGCTTTCTGTCAACATAATAACACACTCTGGCAATGACAGGGTCTTTGTGCTTATGTTCTCGTAAGTCGGTCAGGGAAAGGGAATGAAACACTTCTTCGTCACCGCTAATCAAAGAGTTAAGATGTTCTGTGAATGATGCTGCTCTACATTCAGTTCCTATTTCCCATTCGTCACAGGAGGACAGAACTGAGGACACGTCATCGGCGGACAATGATGTATTCAGCCCGACGTCAAGTGGACCTGATCTTAATGTTTGCGTTTGGCAGGTAAGTCGGAACACTTCTTGCACACTTCCATCCTCAACACTGTGTACTTGCCTCAACAGTTCAGAATAAGGCTCTGACAGAAGCCGCTGACTTACTGGCCTGACAAACGGATTTCTACTGAGCGCGTCAGCCACCATGTTGAGTTTCCCAGGAACATATTTGATCTCAAAAGAATATGGAGCAAGTTTCGAGACCCAGCGCTGCTCACATGCATCTAATTTCGGCTTGGTCATAATGTATGTAAGCAGATTATTATCCGTCCACACTGTAAACTCATGGCCTTTAAGCCAGTGACTAAACTTGTCACACACTGCCCACTTAAGAGCCAAGAATTCTAATCTGTGTGCAGGATATTTTGTTTGGCTGCGGTTCAAAGCCTTGCTAGCAAACGCTATTGGTCTCGCCTTGTCTTCACCAGCAGGTATCTGAGAGAGTACAGCACCTATGCCGTCTAAAGAAGCGTCAGTACAGAGCAGGAATGGACGTTCAAAATCTGGATGAGCCAGCACCACACTATCGACAAGGGCCCTTTTCAGTTCTTCAAAGGCCACGTCACAGTCCGGGGTCCAGTCCTGAGATGTCAATGCCCGAAAAGTGCCAGCTCTCCTACGACCACCAGCACTTTTCATTGAACGTTTCAGGCCAGCAGAAAAATGACTACAAATTAATATGCCTCAAACAGCAAAACCTTAACTGATTCACAAATTTTCATATATATTTTATGTAAGATCCTGGAACTCTGAAATCAAACCAACTCAGTTAATTATCACGATGAATACAGCTCAAAGAGAAAAGATTCTCGTCTCTCTTTTCTTGATGGAAGTAAAATATTTTTAAAAAATGCATCAACAGTCAATCATTATATACTGTTCAGATAAAGGATACGATGTTCGAATATCAATGATGCGTCCCGCGGTCCTTATCACACAGTCTCTCGATTAACACGCATCAACGAAGAGAAAAGGTTCCCGGAGAGAAAATTGAGATTCACAATTTGAGTTGAATTACTGAAATAAATGAACTTTTTTCAACGACGTTCTGATTTATTGAGATGCACCTGAATATATATTTTATGTGCATTTGTTTCATGCTCTGAAAGCACTTTAAAGTTTGTTATGCTTGTTGCTTTTTACCGTTTAGTGTTTTATTTTGATTGTTCTTATTTTAAAATTATTCATTTTAATTAAACATTTAGTTTTACATTTTTCTGTTACATTTTTTGCTTTTCATCGAAATGTAATGTTTAATACACTTCACGATTTTGATAAAGAATGGAATATATATATACAGTATATATATATTTTTTTCAACATAGTACACAATCTATGGAAGCCTGTTTCCACCACTCAGCAAAAAATGAAACAAGGTAATTGCGACTTTTTCTTTAACAATTCTGACTTTTTTCCCCTCAGAATTGCGAGATATAAACTCACAACTGTGAGAAAAAAGTCAGAATTGTGAGATTAAAAAGTCACAATTACCTTTTTTATTTATTTAGTGGTAGAAACAGGCTTCCATAATAATCTCATTCATATGTTTATGTGATAAACAAGTTTGTTGTGATTTGTTGTTTAAGCACTGATCTCATTTATTTTTGGTGAATGCATTTAATGTCGGGCCGCTCTCAGCTTCTGTTTAAATCCACTTTCTGATCTTCCAGATGGGTTTTAATGCGTAGACCAAATGGACAGATCTAACTTGGTTTCTCTCATAAATGATTGAATGTGGACTTAAAAAAACCTGCAGAATAGGCTGGATTTTCCTTTTTTATTTTAAGTTTGATTGAATAATGTAAAGCCAACTTTAGTCATCTGATTTCCAAAGAAGGTTCATTGGCTTCCACATATAGACTTTGGACTGGAGATGTTCTGTAGGCTCCTAAAGCCAGTCGTATACATTGGTGGTGTACAGTATCCAAAAGTCATATATATGATTTCCTGGCTGATCCATAAATGATACTTCCATAGTCCAGCTTTAAGCGGATCAAAATTCTGAACAAATTCATAAGAGCAGAACTGTCTTCTCCCGATGTCGTTTCAGATTAAACCTTTAAAACAATCATGGTTTTAAAACTTTTTTTTTTATTTTTTAAGTCATTTCATCTGAGAAATAAAAAGACAGTTCACTGTCAAAGGTGACACCAAGAAACCTGGTCTCTTTTACAACTTCAATGGGGTCTTCATCCATAAACAACTCTGGTTCATTGTGCAACGAACGAAGCTGAAAAATCCTTTAAATTCCAAATTTCCAAAATCAAAAAAGACAGCTACGACACGTTCTTTCCTAATGAAAGCATCACGAATATAACTTAAGACAGATAAGATGATCTGTACCTAAAATGTATTATTCCATAGATTGTTACTAACTACAATTTTCATCATGTAATTTGCAATCAGTAAGTGATCATTTGTAAAGAGCAGCTCATGTGTTACTCAGTCAGTTGAACTCACAGCAGCAGAAAGAGGCTGAACACTTCAAATATACTTTATAATGTGCTTCATGTGTGAGAGTCAAATATGATCTTACCACAGTGTCTCCAGTTTACAGTGAGGATCCTTCATCTGTGACGCCACAATATCTCAACCTGTAGAGAACAATGACACACTCTTCACTCTCTCAGATCAGATCAGTTTAGCTGTGAATCCATGATTAAAGATAAAGTACAAACTTAAAGCACAAATCAATATGTTTGATGGATCATTGGACTGAGATCTAAAATGTCACAGAACACAAAACATGATCATAAAACATCCAAAGTTTAATTCAAGAAAGAGAAATATTTCTTTATTGCACTATGGCTGTACTTTTATGCAAAGTCTCTTCACTACATAGATCTGTACTAGTATGTATGGAGGAGTGATTGTGTGCGTGTTTACAGGTTTCTCCTCCATCACCAAAGACAGTAAAATCTATTGAGATCACCTGCATTGTTAGATATTATTTGTGTATTGCAGTCTATTATTAAACATTAAAACATCCATCCATTTTCCAATCTGCTTTATCCTCTGCAGGTTTGGCTGGAGTCTATCTCTGTGTCTTGAATGGACGGCCAGGCCATCACAGGGCTCACAAACATTCACACCTACGGTTAATGTATAGTGTCTAATTCCCCTCTGCTGCATGTCTTTGATTGTGGGGGAAACTCAGAGGAGACCAACACAGACACGAGGAGAACATGCAAGAAAGGCCTCCTGACTCTGGGACTCAAAGCGGGGACCTTTTTGCTGTGACGCAACAGCGCTACCCACTGAGCCACCCTGCCGCCCCATGTAGTAACATATTCATTGTATTTGATTATATTTATTATAATCATAAGTGGATGCAGCTTTATTGGGACCCTACTTGTGGCTCTCCCTAAAGCGCACTCCTACACCTACTCCTCACCCTAACCATGATTAACCTGCGAAGCTCCATGAAGAGCCACGGTTTTGAGAATGTAAAAATATGAGCTGCACATGTCTGATCTGCCAGCCTGCCTGATCAATTAGAAGACCTATTAAATACCCATTAGGCACTTTAATCCCACTATTAAATCCCCATTTTTCAAATATTTAATTTTTGTTCAAAATAAACATCTCCGAGCTCTAATGTAATGGAAAAGAGGGAGAAGGAAGGGATCAGGAAAATGCAGATTTCTACTCTGGTTGGTGTCAGAAGCTAAGCCCACTGCCCTTACTCTCCCACTTACAGTATGTGACTGGTTTCTTTTGTAATTTTGTCTGATGGACTATGTGCACTACGTGTAAACAATCAATTTAAAAGGTTTTTGCTATTGAAAAAAAAGGGTTAAAATGAACACAGAAATCCACACATGTACAAAAAACAAAGCTGGTCACAATTTTTAACTTTCTGTACATCTTGATTGACAGATGTCTCGTCCAATCAGTGATAAGTATTCAATTTGCAAACAATACCTAGCTTTTCTGTTTTGTCTAATTTGTCATTGTGTTTTCTGACTGACTTAGATTTGCCATTGTCTTTATAATTTGTTGTTTTGTTTTTGTATTTGTAATTTTGTTTTCAAACTAATTTATTTTGCACGTCACATACAGTATACTTTACAGTGTGTCAAATATGATCTTACCTCAGTTTCTCCAGTTTACAGTGAGGATCCTGTAGCACATCAGAAAGCAGCTTCACTGAATCTCCTAGTTTATTCTCAGACAGATTCAGTTCTCTCAGGTGTGAGGGGTTTGATCTCAGAGCTGAAGCCAGAGCAGCACAACCTTCATCTGTGACGCCACAATATCTCAACCTGTAGAGAACAATGACACACTCTTCACTCTCTCAGATCAGATCAGTTTAGCTGTGAATCCATTATTAAAGATAAAGAACAAACTTAAAGTGTTAGTTCAGCCAAAAATGAAAACTCTGTCGTTAATTACTCTCCCTCATGTCGTTCCACACCTGTAAGTCCTTCATTCATCTTTGGATCGAAAATGAAGATATTTTTGATTAAATCTGAGAGCACCACTTTATTTAAGAAAATATTGACCTGCAACCCAGTAGGGGGCGCACCACGGCATATGCGTGTTGTGTTGACTCAACAGTGAAAGAGATTCTGTGAAAAAAATATTTTCCCAAAAGAATATCCAGCGCATTCACAGAAGCACTTTCACTGCTTAATATTTTAGTAAATAAAGTAAAATAATAGTTATTTTAGTAAATAAAGTTTAGTAAAAAAGGCACTCGTGACGCTTCATAAAATTGAGGTTAAACCACTGGAGTCACATGGAGAACTTTAATGATGTTTTTCTACCGTTCTGGATCTTGAATGTGGTAGTTGCGTTTCTCTCAATGGGGGGGGGATGCTCCCGGATTTAAATCAAAAATATCTTTATTTGTGATCCAAAGATGAACGAAGGACTTACAGGTGTGGAACGACATGAGGGAGAGTAATTAACAACAGAGTTTTCATTTTTGGGAGAACTTACACTTTAAAGCACAAATCAATATGTTTGATGGACCACTGGACTGAGATCTAAGACGAAGAACACAAAACATGACCATAAAACATCCAAAGTCTCATTCAAGCAGGATACATTTTATTTCTTATATGCACTATATCTGTATTTTATGCAAAATGTCTGTCTTATGCAAACTGATTGATGACACTATTGACTACATAGCATGTGTGAGAGTCAAATATGATCTTACCTCAGTTTCTCCAGTTTACAGTGAGCATCCTGTAGTACATCAGAAAGCAGCTTCACTGAATCTAGTTTATTCCCAGACAGATGCAGTTCTCTCAGGTGTGAGGGGTTTGATCTCAGAGCTGAAGCCAGAGCAGCACAACCTTCATCTGTGACGCCACAATATCTCAACCTGTAGAGAACAATGACACACTCTTCACTCTCTCAGATCAGATCAGTTTAGCTGTGAATCCATTATTAAAGATAAAGAACAAACTTAAAGCACAATTCAATATGTTTGATGGATCAATGGACTGAGATCTAAAATGTCACAGAACACAAAAAATTATCATAAAACATCTAAATTTAACAAACAGTATTTAAAGACCCCTGTGGTGAAAATCAAGTTAACGTTGTTTACAGGTTTATCTGGTGTTTTAAATATGCTTAAAGACAAACCATGTGACAAACTCAGTCAACACCACTGATGAGTATTTTCTCCTTAAAACTGCAGCGCGCCAAAGACAGAAATATGGTTTGAAACTGTTTCCATGTAATCAATCACTGGTTTCAGATTTGTGAATAAGTTGTGTACTCTGCTTTAAAAGTGAGCAGAAATGTGCTTTTGTGACTTTAATTGAAGAATATGTAATACATGGGTGACATTTCAGTCACATTCTCATGTTCACCACATGATGGCACATGATGAAACGAGAGCATTTGGTGTTTTTGTGTCAATTATGACAAAACACATAAAAACAGTACAGTTATTCTTGTATATTTCGTATATATATATATATATATA
>NW_015670978.1:33173-37047 GCF_001515625.1 Sinocyclocheilus rhinocerous | reverse complement strand
CAGTTTCTCCAGTTTACAGTGAGGATCCTGTAGTACATCAGAAAGCAGCTTCACTGAATCTCCTAATTTATTCTCAGACAGATCCAGTTGTCTCAGGTGTGAGGGGTTTGATCTCAGAGCTGAAGCCAGAGCAGCACAACCTTCATCTGTGACGCCACAATATCTCAACCTGTAGAGAGATGAAAATCATTCATGTGAAACTCTATCAAAAAAAACAATAAAAAAACAATCAAACAACTTGCTGCAATGAACAACAACTTTCAATTCAAATATTGTTAAATTAATTCAAACCATTAGAAAAAATGGCACATGCATTAATGTCAAATGGGCAAATTTAGACAAAAAATTAAGACTGGATTAAATCAACATTTATCTATTAATTGAGTAAAAGTGTAATTGTACTGTAATTGAGTAAAAATGAAAACTATGTAATTCATCTTTTAACAAACTTTTAACTGGTTGAACATGATTAAAACTAATCCTCAAGCTGGACTGTGAACTGGCAGATAGTTCATGTGTTTTAATGTAAGTCTGAGTCTCGCTCTTGTCATTCCAGATGCCTAAAAAACATCAGAAGCAGAAAGAGCTTGCCTGCCAAGTATGTTTGCACATACAAGGAATTTGTTATAATGTCACAAGCTTCCAGTACACAGAGACAACAACAACACACAGATAATAAAATAAGATGTGAATAAAATACACATGCATAAATATAAACCACAAAAAAAGAATAAATTGTATGTACAGGTGTGCATTTAATTGTTGTCTTCAAAAGTGTGTGTTCAGGTATGCTGCTGTTTTGCTCCATTAACTGATTCATCAGATTTGAGGAGATTTGAGCTGCTGTATATATGAGCTGCTTCTCCACTTGTTTGGTTGCTCTCGATTTCTGCTTGCTCTTTTATGCCAGATGAGAAATATTTAAATTCCTTCTTTATGTTCATTTTTACATTTTTAACTGGAAAACCTGAATTATTTATATGCAACTTCTCTGACTTTGTTTGAATGCCTGAAGAAATCTTTTACAGTGTCTCTGTATTGAAAACACATCAAAATGCCGACCACTAAAATGCTAGCTACAGCACTGAAGATTTATGAGCTTTTAACTTTGATTTTCTTAATGTTTTAACAGTGAAGTGATTGCATTTGATGGCTGTGTCCTCTGTTGCTGCTCTCCTGGATTGTGTCTCAATCTGTCTCACCTCATGCTCATTACTGATCTCTCCACTCTCACTCTCTGTGATGTAGAGCTCTGTGTAGATCTCATTCAGGAGTGTTGGGTTTCCCTGCGTCGCTGTTCCCTCATACAGACGCTCAAACTTCTTCATCAGATTTGATCTAAACATGATGAGGACTTCATGGCTGGAAAATTAAAATACTACATTATTACATGAGTTACAGAGGTAAATGTACAGAGCAAAATGTCTTTTTTGTTTTCTGTGTTATGAGTCACTGAACATATCATAGGGTTTATGAAATGTGCCAGTTATTAATGATGTATTTGAGTAATGTGTGATGATGCACTGCATTAAATCCCACAGTTTACCTCACACCAGGATACGTGCTGTCTTGTGGTTGATTCATAGACTGGTCATATTTCTCACAGACGGGTTTTGTTTCTGATCTGGATGGCAGGACTGACCTTGAATCAAGAATCAAACACTCTGACATTGGTGACATTTTCTCATGACCTTAATAACTATTGTGACTTTATTAAAAATGCACTTGCTCAAGGTCAAAACTGTAAAAAATAAATACTGTTTAAATGTAAATAAATAAATAATTCTACACTGTGCTCTATATCTGATTAGTTTAAAATATCTTACTATAACCATATATTTTACTAATAATGTAATACTTGAGGTTAAACCTTGTGTCTTCACTCTTAAAATTAACTGGATGATGCAAAGAAGCGTCACTTTTCATAGACAGACAGCTGGGCTCTGGTTCTGATTTCTTCTGGTGAACTGAACTATAACAGAGAGAGATTAAAGGTACACTAAGTACTTTCATAGATGTGTCTCTGTGTGAGCAAATGTTACAATATCAGATGAAATAATCACATGATAAAACACCATAACAAATATTTCAATTATGTTTGTTAATGAAATATTGTACCTGAGATTGTGTGGATGATCTATAGACTCGTCACTTTTCATAAACACACAGCTGGGCTCTGGTTCTGATCTCTTCTGATGAACTGAACTATAACAAAGAATCCTTTGAATTACTGTATTAATATTAACTTTACATTTTTACTATGTTGATACAGAAACCATAAACTAAATTTATTTAATAGACTCTCTGCCATAACTAATATGAATACAAAAATTAGTTGTGATTGTTGTGAATATTTAGATCTGTTGACTTTGTTCATACATTATTTCACTCATTTAAAAACATCATGGTCTCCTGTTGTGGGAAAATACTCACAAAAGTTGATGTATTTCACATATTTCCAATATTTATAGGGGACCTATATGTTTAAAAAGTTGTTGTTAAGCGTTAGCTTATTATGTTTATGTTGAAAAGTTATAAATGTATATTTTTTCATAATCTGCCTGTAAATGTTTGTATCTCAGTGGATACGCTGCCCTTTTAGGGGTATAAATCAAGATTGTTTTTCATATAGACTCTGTGGCCTATAGACTTTTTAGACTTTCAGAAAATCAGTTCAATACTTCAAACTCTTAAATGATAATTGAATGTCAATCATTTAATCATTAACTAGTTAGCAATACTGAATTTAGTTCCCTTTCAAGGGAACTTCGAACCGTGTCCTCTAGCGGTCGCTATGGGGAATGCCTCGACGTGACCTGTGTCTGAAGCATACATTCAAAAAACACCAACAACATGTTGGCCGGCGACAGCCCATGACGTCACTACCAGTGCGACTATAGTATAAATAGACGCCGGGAGAACACGTCATTCTCTTCTTCGTATTCATTGACTGTTTTGTTTGAAGCGTGCAGTGGTAAGAAAGAACGATTTTTCTTCCTTCATTATGGCGAGCACTAGCAAGACGTTTAGAAGATGTGTGCATCCGTGTCGTCGTTATTTGACTCCTGATGACACACATGATCTTTGCGTCTTTCGTTTGGGCGAAGAGCACGCACGCGATGTCCTCGAGGGGGTAATCTGCGTTAACCGCGAGTGTTTTTCGATGAAAACGCTCCGCTCTCATTTGTCTCTCTTTTCAAGGAGAGAGGGGCAGCAGTCTGCTCCCCCCGGTTCAGGACCCGCCGCTGCTGAGGCACGGAGGAGAATGAGCTTGTGGGGATCGCAGGCGGATCTGGCCGATGAGTTTAAAGAGGGGCTTTCTCTCTCGCGCTCGTCGGCTGTGGACGAGAGTGAGCCGCTGGAGGATGATGTTATTCCCCTAACATCGTCTGATCCAGGGGCGAGTGCTCTGCTGGGTTCGGCCCAGGAAGAGCAGGAGATGTCTGAGGAGGGCGAGGTGGCTGAGCCCTCCCAATCCTCCTGCCCTGCGTATAATGAGCTATTGGAGGTTATGGATCGCGCCACGGCAAGGCTTGACTTGCCGTGGAAGCGGGCCAAGAAAGTGACGTCGCGAGGTCGTCTCGATGAGCGTTATCATTCTGACCATAGCCCTCCAGCTCAGGTGAGCCTTCCTTTTCTTCCTGATCTCCATACAGAGATCGAGAAAGAATGGAAGAGGCCATTTTCCTCACGCATCCATCGCTTCCAGCATAGAGGGGATGCGCGAAAGCGGCTATGAGAAGATGCCTCCTGTAGAAGAGACGCTGGCTAGCTATCTCTCTATGGGTGAGACATCCTCTCTTAAGACTCCCTCCTTGCCATCTAAGCCTCTTCAGGATACATCTCGCTTAAATGGCAGGGCATACGCAGCAGC
>NW_015670978.1:32095-33016 GCF_001515625.1 Sinocyclocheilus rhinocerous | reverse complement strand
GCGACTCGCGCTTCTCCCCCGCCTGCGGGTAGGGGTAGGAGGAATCGCGGGTCAAAGGGAGGTAGGCAAGACCTAAGGGATATGATCCAGATGAGGCGTCAGCGCATTCGTCCGGATCAGAGTGATACCTCAGTATCTACTCATTTCCCTCAGGGGGTTTAACATCTGCCCTTATCTTCCCCTTCCTAATTCCCCTGTAACCACCATCTCTCCACCTGACTGAGGTTAGGTAGGAACTTCCTGCATTACAGTCTCCTATGCTGGATCTATGTTGTTTCGGTTGGTTCTATGGCTTCATAGTAACCACCTTAATGATGGTCCGGACTAGAGGCTTCTTCGGGTCGCTTCTTGAACGGGTCTCCTGCGCGGGAACCATGGTGGGTGAGTACGATCCATTTTTATAAAAATATATATTTAATACGCTGGTGGTTGTGTGTATTCCATCTGTGCGCTTTCTTTGCAGTGTTTTCTGGGACCTGTGTGTTTCTGTCCTTTTCTAGGGTAGGTCCTCGGTGAGCACCCCCTCTGCTGGATTCAGAAACTGGGTTCTCGACTAGCAGTGATTACCTCACTCGTCGATGTTGTATCCAGTCGGTATGATGGCCTGTCTGGTACGCCGTATCTAGGTCACCCTGAGGGGTTTCCTGGTCACCAGGATATCCCCTCTTGCTGAGGCATCGGTTATCTTTGAGCTTGCCACTCCCATTTGGCTCAGTACTTCCGGGCATCTGTAAGCAGAAGCCTGGGAAGCTCTTAAATCTATGCTATGGTAAGTGCACACGCTAAGCTTTGTGCACTTTCTGAATTCCACATGGTGGTAAGTGTGCACGCTAAGACTCTGTGCACTTTCTGAAATCCTGTATGGTAAGGGTTACGCATTATTAGCCTCGTTCCCTTTCTCTGAGTTGGCTTAGACCCCGG
>NW_015670978.1:26076-31861 GCF_001515625.1 Sinocyclocheilus rhinocerous | reverse complement strand
AGTTGGATTCCTCGCTCCGTGGGCTGTTCTCGTGGTAGTGTTTAGCAGTGCTCCCCTTTATCAAAGGGTTGCCTATGAGCACGCTACTCCTTTCTGAATTCGGAGTTCTCCTCTCACGTGAGAGTTGAGTTCTCGGTTTTCCCAGAGCACCTGGAACCGGCAACATCAGGCGAACTAGGCCCTTCCTCTGCCTCACTGGTGTGCTAAGTTTTTGGCTAAGCTTGCAGTACGCTTACTCTTCTGATTTCTAACGAACATGCCCTCTCGACTGAGAGCTGGGTGTGTTGCTCCCTCAGCTAGGTAACATACTGCTAGCCATTCCAGCATTTTACCATAGATTGAGCTGATGGCTTCTCGAACATTTTATTCTGGTGATGTACCATTTCCATCTATGGGCTGCTCTTTCAGAGTGCCACGAGAGCCCCTTAGGACGGTATCTTTAAAATCCATGTTATGGTAAAGTGACGTCATGGGCTGTCTCCGGCCAGCATGTTGTTGGTGTTTTTTGAATGTATGCTTCAGACACGGGTCACGACGAGGTGTTCCCCATAGCAACCCCTAGAGGACGCAGTGTCTCGTTCCCTACTCAGAGAACCATGGTTACATAAGTAACCTGAGATGGTTTAGATCAACAATACATGGATTTTTTTCAGGCATGTGTATATACACAGACGCAGGGCCATCCTTAGAGGGTTGCAACTGGTGCGGCCGCACTGGGCCCTGCGGCGAACGGACTGAGCGGAGCGGATCGCATCGCATCAAATCAAGAGATTGATGCTTGCTTATAGAACAGCCACAGATTCAGCACCCTCCAACTTCCACTCACTCTTACAAATCTACATCCCCTCCAGAAGCCTCCTCGTGGTACCATCACAGACAGGCACAAAATCACTTTCCAGAACATTTTCGTTCATCATTCCTGGCTGCTGGAATGATCTTCCCACACCCATCTGGAATGCTGAATCCCTTACAATTTTCAAGCGACAGCTCATCTCTTTCATCAACATTTGACTGCATCATAAAATAAAATAAAAAAAGCTTTGCTTTCTCTTTCCTTAATCCCTCCCTGTCTAGCTTGTACTAATCTGAACAATGTCTGAAACTTTGTATTACGAGCACTTCCTGTGTTTATTTGCCGCTTTATGATGAATCGCTTGTTGTATTCCTCAATTATAAGTCTCGATGGATAAAAGCGTCTGCTAAATGAATAAATGTAAATGTTAATGTGTGAGGGGAGCAAGATGGTTGCGTCCTGTCACTAAACGCCCAATCCCGTCCTGGGACTTAACGGTGGTTCTGGATGTGCTCTCGCAGCCTCCTTTTGAACCAATAGAGTGTATTGGTTTTGCAGCGTCTTTCTTTAAAGACTGCTTTGTTGTTAGCTGGCTGGTACATTCTGGCTGGGAGGGGCGCAGCCAGCAGTTTGCCGCAACACTCACTACAGCAAAGCGGGTGAGTAAATTAAACGCTTTGTCAGTACATCCTTCCTCGTGCAGTTTTCATCAGATGGATCGAAAGTTATACTAAGAGCTAAACCGGCATTTGTTCCTAAGGTCAGGGACAATACAGGAGCAAACAGATCTGTTGTACTGTTCTTTCCACCACCTTTTTCTTCACGAGAGGAAGAGCGGTTACACTGTTTATGCACGGTGCACCCTCTGCATTTTTACATGCAGAAGACGAGACTGTTACAAGTAATCAGCTCTTCGTCTCTTGGCCTGACAATTATAGGGGGACCCCTATTTCATGTCAGCGGCTTTCTCACTGGTGGTGGATGCAACTGTAATGTGTTACAAGGATGCAAATTTACAACCTCCATGGGCTTCGTGCTTACTCCACTAGAGGAATGACTACTTTCTGGTCACTGTTCAGGGGAGTTTCGATTCAGGACATTTGTGCTGCGTAGAGTTAGATGTGACAGTCATCTCTGGCTCCTTCAGTGTTAGGAGTGGGACCAGTGCCTGATATGTAATAACACTTCATTCAGGTCATTCACAAACATTTTTATAATTCAGTAAAAAGTAAACAGCTTTGTGCTTGTGTTCACTGTATTATATTATTAAGTACACAGTAAGTGTTTGTTGTGTCTGTACATACAGCATATCTGCAATACAGGAGTGGTCTATAGTGAGATACTGAATGGATGTTAGAAAGATAACGTTAGGTTACTTGCGTAACCCCTGTTCTCTGATAACAGAAGTGAGGCATCTCACCTCACTGGCCTTCCAGCAGACTGCACGGTGAAGAAGAAATGCGGAGAATGATGCAACAGCGGGCTGCAGTGGGTTATTTACCAGCGAGCTGGGACTCCCTGATCGCTGCAGCGATTGGTCTGTCAGTCTGACAGACGTGGTGTATTTGGTGATTATGCAGTTGGTCACGCCTGAGGTGTTCCTATAGTGAGATACCTCACTTCTGTTATCAGAGAACCAGGGTTACGCAAAATAACCTAATGTTTTGTTTTTAGATTTGTAATTTTAGGGCTTTTCACACTGCACTTAACCCTGGGTTACCGTAGTTAACACCGCTTTTAACCCTGGGTAAAGGAATGTTTCATACATGTCATTTACACTCTGGAGCAGGGTTAGCACTGCTTTTTGCATTGCAGTAAAATAATTTTACTCTGTGCTCTATATCTGCTCGTTGTCATTAAATTTACTGCATTTCCTAGCCAGACTTCTGCTCATATTTATTTATTATAGTGCTGTATAATTTCTACAGTTTAATTTAAAATACCTTACTATAATCATATCTGTTACAAAAAAAAAAATTCATACTTGAGGTTAAACCTTGTGTCTTCACTCTTAAAATTAACTGGATGATGCAAAGATTCGTTACTCTTCATAGACACACAGCTGGGCTCTGGTTCTGATTTCTTCTGGTGAACTGAACTATAACAGAGAGAGATTAAAGGAACACTAAGTACTTTCATGAACATGTCTCTCTGTGTGAGCAAATGTTACAATATCAGATGAAATAATGAAATAATCACATGATAAACACCATAACAAATATTTCAATTATGTCTGTTAATTAAATATTGTACCTGAAATGTTGTGGATGATCTATAGACTCGTCACTCTTCATAAACACACAGCTGGGCTCTGGTTCTGATCTCTTCTGATGAACTGAACTATAACAAAGAATACTTTGAATTACTGTATTAATATTAACTTTACATTTTTACTATGTTGATACAGAAACCATAAACTAAAGTTCTTTCATAGACTCTCTGCCATAATAACTAATATGAATACAAAAATGTGTTGTGTTTTTTTGTGAATATTTAGATCTGGTGACTTTGTTCATACATTATTTGTTTCGCTCATTTAAAATCATTATGGTCTCCTGTTGTGGGAAAATACTCACATTCATTTAAAAGTTGATGTATTTCACATATTTACAATATTTATTGGGGACTTACATGTTTAACAATTTGTTGTTAAGCATTATCTTATTATGTTTATGTTGAAATGTTATGAATTAAATTTTTACATTTCTATAATCTGCCTGTAAATGTTTGTATCTCAGGGGATACGTCGCACTTTTAGGGGTATAAATCAAGCTATTTTTTTTTACAAATAGACTCTGTGGTCTATAGACTTTCAGAAAATGTGTTCAATACTTCAAACTCTTAAATGATAATTTATTGTCAATCATTTAATAATTTATCATTTAGTTTGCAATACTGAATTTAGTTTTAGGTCAACAATACATTGATTTTTTCAGGCATGTGTATATAGACAGACGTATACATTTGTATCTATGAAATAAGATACCCAACAAAAACATATGTGCAAACTTTAAAAATTTACAAAATAAGTAGTTTGTTTTTGTTTAGTATTGTATCTCATACATCAGGTTATTATGGCTCATATATGCAATTCATTGCAATTCATTGATTATTGAGAGATACACAAATAAACCTTCCACAAAAGCCTGTTGTGTCATATTCGACATTTACTTTTTAACATGAAAAAAAATTACAAATGAATCTTTAACATAAAATTATAAATGCATAATCAAGAAAACCCAAGCAGGTTCAGCTCAGTACATGTTTATCTTTAATTATTACTAACTATATAAAAGTTATTCTTTACATTATATATATCATGAAAGATTTCACAGCAAAACTACGTACCTTGATAAAAAAGCATGAACTATCAATCAGAGAGCAGAAGGCATGTAGATTGCCTACAACAGGTTTATCAGCAAAGCTTTGATCATGTTAATAATTCACTAGACGTTTGTGTATCAAATATGATTCAGTAGGCTAATATATTCATAAATAGACATTATAATTTTTGTTTAAAACAATATTAAAACAAATGTTTACTGTAAGTTATGAGAGAATAAAATATTTTAAGAATGTAGCTAAAATGTTAACACACATTGCCAAACAATCTTTCTGTTTTCAACCAGTTTATTCCCGCAAAGGGGCGACGGGGATACAAACATTAAAATGTTTAGAAAAAATAAATGTCATGTTTTAAAAAAAAAAATACAAATAAATAAATAGCAATAAATAATTTTCTGATGTGTCTTTATAGTCCTGCTCTTTTTAGGGTTAATATAGTGTGTTTTCAAAGTACCTGCATCCTGGAGAAAGCTCTTGATCTCGGGGTGTTCGTGTGTCTTCCATGATGCAGCTGAACAGACAGAAGAGTGAGATCTCCAACACTTACTCTGGGTGGAAATGACAAACTAATCATTCAGCTGAACGGATCCTGAGAGTCGGAGAAACAGCAGAACGACGGTGGCGTTCACTCAAACACACAATGTTAGTCTTATGCGAACACAGATGCTGAAATGAACCACAGGCAACACGAAACAGCAACGAAACCACTTCATCTGCTTAAAAATAAGAGTATCAAACTCATATCAAAGAACACACTTCCTTCCGGAGGAATATGAAAGCGGAAGTCACCTGCAGCGTCGACTCACCTGCGCTTCCTCTGCCAGTGACGTCACACGCATTCTCCACGCCACATTAAAATAACACAGGATTTTCTACATTTATCAACTAAATGTTTTTATATATATATATATATATATATATATATATAAAACCAGACACCAAACCAGATATTTAAATGTTTCACTCGTTCTAAGACTTTATAATATAATATTAATTCATGATGTTCTGGGATTTTCCTTTTACGAGTAAATAGCATACATTATTATTTAGAAGTCGCGTTTGGTCTTGTACTGTGTCGCGTGCCTTGTCAGTGTCGTGCGCTTTGCTTGGCCATTTGTTGTGATAAACAGGAAAGTGTGTCCAGCTGAATTCAATTTGAGTTTTGTTAAACGAATAAAACAGAAGCTTCGTTTACCGCGGCTGCGGTCGTGTGCAGACCGAAGAGTGTAAAGACCGTGCGACTCCACCGGGCAGGACAGCGGCAAAGGATAAGTTTCGCTTTTTATCTCTCCTCTTTCCTACTACTTGTTTCACTTCTGTTCCAGTTTTTTATAACCATTTCTTACTATGTGTCAGTAAGTTGTTGTTATTTTAGCATGTGTGTTTGGCTCAGTGTTATTTTTTTAGGATTACTGATAAACTAATGTAGTTTGATTTGTATTAGTTATCTATTTTAGTTTTAGTTACAGTTGTAGTAATGTTGTCATTTTATTAGTTTTTTATTATGTCTATATAGGTTTTTTATTAAGTTTTAGTTTTATTTAATTTGAGTTATTTCAGTACTTCAACATACAAAATGGAAATGAAATAATATATATATACTGAATGTATTTATATATATATATATATATATGTACATGTATATGT
>NW_015670978.1:11620-23583 GCF_001515625.1 Sinocyclocheilus rhinocerous | reverse complement strand
TGCACCAAGAGCTTGTAACACTCCAAAGAGAAAGGAAAAATTGAAATCGCATCATATGAGTATCGCTTTTTATTTCTCCTCTTTCCTATTACTTGTTTCACTTCTGTTTCAGTTTTTTATAACCATTTCTTACTATGTGTCAGTAAGTTGTTGTTATTTTAGCATGTGTGTTTGGCTCAGTGTTATTTTTTTAGGATTACTGATAAACTAATGTAGTTTGATTTGTATTAGTTATCTATTTTAGTTTTAGTTACAGTTGTAGTAATGTTGTAATTTTATTAGTTCTTTTATTATATATAGTTTTTTTTTTTATTAAGTTTTAGTTTTATTTAATTGAAGTTATTTCAGTACTTCAACATACAAAATGGAAATGAAATTATATATATTTAATGTATTTATATATATGTACATGTATATGTATATGTGTGTGGCTGTACATGCACATATGTAGTTGTTTTTTGGTTTGCGCGTTAAATATCGCATGCGATTTATCGTGCAGCCCTAATATATATATATATATTAGTATTTATAGAGTTTTAGCTTTTAGTTTTAATCACTTTTTCTTATTTGTAAGTCGCTTTGGATAAAAGCGTCTGCTAAATGACTAAAAGTAAAAAGTAAAGTATTTACTTGTTGATATTTTGAAAATCTCCAGTCTATTGTCCACTATTCCACCTTTTTAATTTATCCATTAATATGTGAGATTTCGTAACTTTTATCACTGTACCATAATAACCCCGATTTTACGTTTCTTAAGCACCAAATAACAATGATTTCAACACAATTTATTTGACTGTAACTAGAATAACATTAGATTAATGTCTTACCACTGAATGAGGACTTGCTTCTCCTTTAGTCAGGAAACAAACACTTCTGGATAACATCATGTTCTCTTCAATTAGACGAGTCAAATCTCTCCGAAATCACAATATTTACTCTCGGATATGTATTAATAATAAGTAATTATTCAATAAAGAGAGCAATAAACGAATGTTAGTCAGTAAAACCAAACGACCGTTAATTTTTGAATTACGCGCCTTTCTGTGGAGGACTGGAGAAGCGCGCGCAGATCAGGCGCGCAGTAAAGAAAGATACACGTTTTTTATTTGGTTCCCAGAAAATAACTAAATGGGAAACATACGGGAACTAAACGCTAGAGGAAAGTTCTGGAGCAGCGGCATCACAACCGGGGGAAAGAGGGAGAGTAGGGCCCATAGCTGAGAGGGGCCCCACTGAACCTGAGTTTAGCAAATATTCAATAGTCCCAGAATCCACTGCTTTTCAGTTCCTCTCAGTTATCAATAGTCTGCACAGCTCTGAGAAGAACTTAACTGTCACACAAACAAGTCATGTATACGTGTGAAATACTCGAGTTGCGCAGACGATGACAGAGATATCAAGAGAGAAAAAAAAGCATCAGCTATCGATGATATCGAGAGGATTTGTCATTTAATGAATTAAATTATTACCATTATTATTATTATGGTACTTTTATTATTAAATTTATAGGTCTACTAAAATTAATTTGCCCCGCAATAATTTCATAGCTCATTACCGCACAACTGACGCGCGGATAATAAATGATTAAATTAGATTACTCCTCACTGAAAATGATTTAAAACATTTAGACATATTGCACAATGAATAGGCCTATAATTAAAATTCCATCTAAAGTAGCCTACATGTCCGAACACTGTAATAATCAGTCATCAATGAAAATATAAAACTTGTTTAACACGAAATACTTCAATTCTGTTGTTGTTTCACTACGTAGCAGCCATGCATAAGATATATATATTTTTTTTTTTTAGAAAATAAATTAAGACAATACCCAACATGTCTCTCGTCTGCTCTGAGAATATGTCCCGTTAAGCATCAGATGCCGACAGCTCGGTCCGTTTTTACTTTCACTTTCTGTAGCTTAATGAATTGACTGGAGTTTAAAACTTCTTCACAGGTATAACACTCATGCAGTTTGCACATTGTTTGTGTGGCATGTACTGGCTCGCCTTCATGGTTTAAAACTGAAATATTTATAATTTTGCGACGTGTTTGTCTTTATCGCCAATTGCAAAATGATGGACAATGGTTCACATTTCCCATGATAATAATATTATTTTATCAAAAGATCTCTCTCTTTTCGTTTTCCTTCTTGCTGTATTAAAGATTAAATAGTTAAAGTTATATTTTCACGCAGGCGCAGTGAGGGGAAAAGCACTGTTAAGGGCAGTCGCTGCTTCAATTCAATTAAATTCAAGTTTATTTGTATAGCGCTTTTCACGATACAAATCGTTGCAAAGCAACTTTAAAGCAAATTAAGTTTCTACCATATTTAGTGGTAGCTTATCAGTGGTGACTGTCAGTTAATGTACATATGGCAGAAATGTATGGAAAAATCAATTAAAGACATAATCAAACAGACGATGAATACTATTAACAGCAATTATTATATGATGCAATCAAACTTATAGCAAAATGTGGTAGTTCTGTATGTTGTTTCAGGGTTGGCATCATCTGAGGTCCTCTGAGGGGTTGGGATCATCTCTTCTCAGAGATGTGTTGTTAATCTAGATTTAAACTGAGAGATTGTGTCTGAACCCCGAACGTTATCAGGAAGTCTATTCCAGTGTTTGGGAGCCAAATGAGAAAAAGCTCTACCTCCTTTAGTGGACTTTGCTATCCTAAGTACTACTAGGAAATCTGTATATGGCCCTGGTGGTCTATATAAGATTTATTTTGCATATCTGATAGTGTAACATTAAGCATTAGTATTTCGAATGAGTTAAACCTGTATCCTGTCTTCTGAGTAACATTGAGAATATCACTATATATTGTTGCAACACCGCCGCCACGACCAGTCTGACGGGGCTCATGCTTATAACAGTAGCTTGGTGGAGTAGACTCATTTAGACCAATATAATCATTAGGTTTTAGCCGGGTTTCAGTCAAGCAGAGTACATCAAAACGATTATCTGTGATTATTTCATTTACAATAACTGCTTTGGGTGAGAGTGATCTAATGTTTAGGAGCCCAAACTTTAAAAATCGTTTTTGTTTATTTATTTTACATTTTTCTGGTTTAATCACGATCCGATTTTTTCTAGATCCTGCATTAAATTTATATTTTGACCTCACTATTCGGGGAACAGACACAGTCTTTATAGATTGGACAGCACAAGTACTTCTATCATTTAAGCGGGTAGAACACAAGTCATCAGGGCAGTTATTTGAGATTTGACTTACTAGTCATATGGAGCGCAGCGTCCTGGAGATGTTGTCCGACAGGAGTTCTGCTCCGACTCTGCTGGGGTAGGCCATCAGCGTGAAAAAGCCTAGGACACTCGCAGAAAAGATTCCAATTATTAACAAAGAGCAGTTTCTGTTCTTTACACCATGACAATAACCATTCATCCATTCAAGCAAAAAGTCTACTGAACCTTTCGTGTCCACATCGATATGTGGGAAGCGGTCCTGACACGATGATCGTCGTCGCGGGCGATGTGCGGCGCACCGTCTCGATCAGGCTCCTGAAGTCCCTGTTCAGTGTCTCCGTCTGCCACAGCTTGGTGTCGTTAACCCCGGCGTGAAAGCACAACCGCTCCGGTGCTCTCGTCGCCCTTCAGGATCGCGGGTATCTGCGCAGAAACATCGAGAACACGAGCACCAGGGAAACTGTGGGTGTGCACTTTACCTTTAGCTAACGTAGCACGGATGTGCCGGATGATGGAGTCTCCGACAATCACAGCGTCGCGTTCCGTCTCATGGAGTGGAGTGAAGCGGTTCCGGGTGGAGATCTCGATGACCGGGGGAAGAGAGGTCGTCGCCCGGGGCCTGGCTTTGCGTCTTTCACTGCGGGTGCACCCAGGGTCCATGGTGTCCTGGCGAAAAGGGCATCTGGGACATCCGGACATCGCTACAGAGCACTGACCACCAGAACAGCCAGGCACAAGAACAGTTTTTTCCTGCAGGCTATATTCAGCCTGAACAATTAATCTTTCATAATTATACATCGTCCATCACAACTAACATAGTTATCTGACATATTTATATTAAACTGCACACTTTGTAAATAACATATCTGCATACAAATTTTTTATGTTTTTTTTATTTTTTATATTAGTTTTATATTACATCCCTACTGTGTTATTCCTATGTATGTCTGGCACTGTCATGTGTCTGCACTGTTTGTACTTTCTTCAACACTGGAAGCTCCTGTCATGAAGTCAAATCCCTTGTGTGTGTAAACATACTTGGTAATAAAGCTCTTCTGCTAAAACAGTTCTACTCAGCCGTCATTGAGTCTGTCCTGTGCACTTCAATAACTGTCTGGTTTGGTTCAGCTACAAAATCAGACATCAGGTTAGGATTTAAATAGGCTTCTGTTATGTTGGTTTTGTAGTGTTACCGTTGTGGTGAAGAGTAGAGCCTGTGGTTAGGTTGAGGATGGACAGCTAAACTTAAAGACTATTTATACTGCATGTTGTTTGACTATTTACATGTAAGTATTGTGAGTTTTTTAGATAACTACATTTATACATGCTAGTGTGCTGTTGCTAGCTAATGCCTAACTATAAAGATCTGAATGAATGTGATGTTAATGAAAGCAAGTTGTATATAATTTTCATTGTGATGAGTGGGTTGGGACCATGGAAGCGAGGCTTGGCTTGGCTCCCATGGCTCTTAGCCCCGCCCCACTTGTCATAAAAATTTTAAGCTCTACTAACTTAAAAAAATTGAGTTTGTTTACTCAAATATTTTGAGGCAATAAGTTTCCTCAAATGTTTTGAGTATTCTTAACTTACCAGGTTTTACAGTGCCTATTTTATTTTATTCTATTCCTATTCTATCTGTAGCTCACCTGTACATACAATTTAATCTTTTTTTGTGGTTTATTTATATTTATGCATGTGTATTTTATTCACATCTTTTTTTATTATCTGTGTGTTGTCTCTGTGTACTGGAAGCTTGTGACACTAAAACAGATCTCTTGTATGTGCAATTCATTGGCAATAAAGCTCTTTCTGACTTCTTAAGGGGTGGAGCTAAGACACGAGGAAAGGAAGCCAGGATGCACAAATAAGAATTGAGAAGCACACAGTGTCGCCATAGAAACGCACAATCCTCTCGTAATTAGGCTTCCTTAATTATTATGACATGGCGTGAACGCAGCATTCATCTCATCTAACTCCAATCAAACACACCTGAACAAGCTAATCAAGGTCTTCCAGATTACTAGCAAACTACAGACAGGTGAGTTTGATCAGGGTTGGAGTTGACCTGAGCTCCTTGGATCTTTAAACCCCCATTTTATAGCGGTTTATGTTGCAGCAATACGGTTATTCGTTTTAGTTTTGTGCGCGTCACTGTCCGCTGCTCCTGACGCACCAATTCAGCGCATTTTCCAGCAGAGATCATTGTGAGATCATCGATCGGGAGGATGACAGCTCGAGTGTATTGCTCGTTGATTGCTGTTTTGTGTCTGTCTGGATACTTGAGCATTACAGACGCTACTCCAGGAAAAAACACAGGTGAGAATATATGTTAACTTCATTACACAGCCTGAAGAAATGCAGAAACGAGTGATTCTCATAGTTTAGGGTTGAGTAGTAGGTTTTAACTTTTGATTGAAGTGGATAAATTTGTAAAAATGTGTTAAAGTTTGAGACATGTGTTGTAAAACCTGTGATTTTCCAAACGCTGAAACGGCACTCCCTGGTCTCCACTAATGATCCTCTTGAACCCTAGGGGTCCTCAAAAAAAAAAAAGCAACGCATTGAATTCAATGAGTCTCAAAGGTGACACATTATGGCCCTTTTTACAATATGTAATATAAGTCTCTGGTGTCCCCAGAATGTGTCTGTGTGTCAGCTCAAAATACTCCACAGATCATTTATTATATAATTTTGAAAATGCCTATTTTGAGTGGAAGCAGAAAAGGGCTGTTTTTCAGGCCTGTGTCTTTAAATGCAAATGAGCTGCTGCTCCCCGCCCCCTTTTCCAGAATAGAGCTGCGCCATTACAGCTTGTACCTGCTAAAAACATGTGTTTTGGTTCTGGTTATCATGTTTATCGCACTTAAATCTTGCGTTTTAAACCATATGAGTATAAACTTCAGATATAAGGTTTTCAGAGCGCACATGCACAGAAAGCGGCTGTCACAACTTGTGAGTACTAAGCTTACCTTAAAAACACACGAGTTACAAAAACAGTGGGTTATGTCTGTGAAGGTAAACCGCTGGGAAATCACTTTGTTTTAGATCTGTGTGGCAGCCGCAATATATCAATAAATGCACTGCTCTGTTGTCTCGTCTGAGGCTGGGACTCTAAACCGTGTTCTGTGCAGCTAAACGCAGAACAGTTAGCTTGTTTTGCTCAAACTTTCGCCATGGCGTTAGAACTGGTAAACGTTGGCGCTTGCGAAATCAAAATGATGGTGCCATGTGTGGAAACGTGCAGATTAAGGGGCGGTGATATTATGAGATCCCTTTGCCACGTCACTGAGGGAGCGAAATCAGACGTGCTTGTTTTCTCAGACGCTTGCAGAAAAAGGCTTCCCAAAACAAAGTTACTGGGTTAATCTTTTTCACATTTCCTTGGTTGGTAGATGCACCAGGGACCTGATTATAGCACTTAAAACCTGGAAAAGTCAGATTTTCATGATGTCACCTTTTTAAAAAGAGATTTAAATTATTAAACTTATTTTTTTTATTTAAGTGAATGAAGCATTCAGTGATGCTTTCGGTCTTGTGTCTGAATAACAGCAAAGCCTGGAGAGTGTCCACCCCAATCATCTGGAATAAAATCGTGTACCACGTCCTGTAACCGTGACGCTAACTGTCCCAACAATGAGAAGTGCTGCAGCAATGGATGTGGACGTTACTGTACGGCTCCATATAAAGGTATTTGTTATATTGTTTTGGTCTTGTTGTTGTTTTATTATTATTATTATTATTATTATTATTTTCATTTTGCCTTTGTTCTAGTCAAAAGTAGGTTTGAATTCATCCCTTAGGACAGTTTTAAATCCAGGATGGCTTTACAAAAATAGAGGAATGTTGGTCTTGTTGTTGTTTTATTATTATTATTATTATTATTATTATTATTATTATTATTATTATTATTATTTTCATTTTGCCTTTGTTCTAGTCAAAAGTAGGTTTGAATTCATCCCTTAGGACAGTTTTAAATCCAGGATGGCTTTACAAAAATAGAGGAATGATACTTAGCAAGTTTTACCTACAGAGTGAATGGTTTTATTTCTGCTTTGAGTGTTTCGTGCTGTATCTTGAAGTGGCATGCAGTCATGCACAGACTAAAACTGTCTATCTGTGTCCTTGCAGTGAAGCTGGGTCAATGTCCCCAACCGCAGAAGACCAAAGCATGTGCTGAAAGCTGTTTCCATGATGGCCAGTGTCCTGCCACACAGAAATGTTGCCCAACCACCTGTGGCCATGCATGCAGTGAACCACATGGTCAGCGAAGTGGGCAGGGAAATGGTGGGGGAAGTGGGCAGGGAAATGGTGGGGGAAGTGGGCAGGGAAATGGTGGGGGAAGTGGGCAGGGAAATGGTGGGGGAAGTGGGCAGGGAAATGGTGGGGGAAGTGGGCAGGGAAATGGTCAGCGAAGTGGGCAGGGAAATGGTGGGGGAAGTGGGCAGGGAAATGGTGGGGGAAGTGGGCAGGGAAATGGTGGGGGAGGTGGTCCAGGTCAGGGAAGTGGGCGGGGAAGTGGTCCAGGTCAGGGAAATGGTCGGGGAAGTGGTCCAGGTAGGGGAAGTGGGCAGGGAAATGGTCGGGGAAGTGGTTGGCAAAGTGGTCCTGGTTGGGGAAGTAGTCAGGGAAATGGTAGGGGAAGTGGTCAAGGAAGTGGTTGGGAAAGTGGTCCTGGTTGGGGAAGTAGTCAAGGAAATGGTCGGGGAAGTGGCCATTGAAATGGGCATTTTGCATAACACTTACTCGAGATCTTTTCAATTCAGTGCTTTATTCATATGGCATGTGTTCCATGTTTGCTCAAACGGTTTCGAAAGATTTTCTCTTTTCACCCCCCCCCTCCCAAAATAAAAAAAATAATTGCTTGATTTGAGTTGATTGAGAGGTGTTTTTTTTTTGACATACCAATTCAGTGCAATTTCCAGCAGAGGTCATTGTGAGATCGCAGGTCGGGAGGATGACCGCTCGAGTGTATTGCTCGTTGATGTGGCTGTTTTCACACACAACTGCTTTCTGGATCAGTGCTTTTGTGTAAGTTCCTCTCCCTGAGACCCAAACACCCCTGGACAGCCATAATTTAGGAACGTTTTGGTCCATTTTTACACAATACCACATTATGTCATGGCTCATGGGGACTTGATGCTAGTAATGACCCTAAAATCCTTAATTCTTGCGTTTTTGCTGCAGCTGTGTTGTGCACCTTTTGCAAACTCTTTGTGCTTTCCGGTTTTCTCATGGAGGGTTTTTCAGATGGTCAGGAGTGACCGATGCATCTGCCTCATGGGCTGCAGTCAGTTTATCTTATGAAGAAGTCATCCATTTTTAATAAGTACCATTTAAGGTTGCACTTTTTGAGCTTTTACTAGTAGGCCTATACCGTATAATGTTTCCGGAGTGACAAACGCAAGTGTAAATTAAGATGGGGGGGGGATAAAGAGCTGTGCATTTAAATGATTTAGACTAAATTCAGAGTAACAACTACTGCAGCAGCAGGTCTGTTGGCTGAATATATTTAGCAGCTTCTACAGTTAAAGATCAAACTTAATAGCGTTTAATAAAAGAAAATATTTAATTATGTATACAAGAATATATAATGTATGTAATCCCTATATGCAGAGTACGCAGTTTGCGTAGGGCACCACCCCAGTTGCTCAAAAAAAACCTTTCGTTCTATGTTAACAAACATGTACGTAAAAATTATAAACTAACATATAGTAAAAAATGCGTTTTACGGTGAATGCAGTAGGTTAAGCACATGACTCGCCATTCCCGCATCTGTGCCCCCACCCGCTCGCACTGTATGTTTGCGGCTGTATGCAAATGATCATAATTTATGGACAACTATGCCCATAAAAACACATCAGCAATCCGGCGACGAGAAAAAAGATGAAGCCTAGGCATCACTTTCAGGTACATTTATAATCCTGTGAAAACGTTAATGGCGTGTTTTTAATGTAGGTAATTTAACCACCAACTACGTATCTAATATTTTTTTTCTATATATTCTTTTTTTTTTTTTTAAATCGTTTTCATGTTCCCTTACGAAAATTAGCCATGGTTTTACTATGAATAAAACCAAAAATCTTTTCTTTTTTTTTTTGCCTTGGTAACCACAAATGAACCATGGTTTTGTTACTTCAAATAGTAGTTTACAAAGTATTAGGATCATGTTTTGGTTTTTTGTGGTTATGAAAACAGACCTAAGCCAACAACAGCTTTTAAAAATTCGTAAAATGCATTATATAAAAATGAGGCAATAATGATCGTTCAGTGTTGCTAACTAATTTTCAGGTAAAGTTTCTAAAGGCCGGACAATTTGTTGCTAAAAGTTGCTAAATGACGTTGTGATGTCACTGCGTAATGACATGTAATCACAATGCACAACTGCATAGAATACACAATCAGATCACTCAAATCTCAGCAAAAAATATAATGAATATGATTTGAAATGTTAATTTAGATTTGTTTGTAAAACAAAAAAATCAATATAATATAAAAAAAATTAATATTTTTAAATACAACATTGAATTACTGAATATTTACACTTTTTTGAACAATTACATTTAATTGTTTTTCCTAATTAACTAGTAAAACTACACATTCTGAACAGTTATATTTTTAAGTAGTGTATTGGAAGTTAGTTAGTGTGCTACACTTTAGGAAAAGTCTGTAAAATAGCACAATGTACTGTTAATTTGAAGGAATTTTCTGTATTGATTTGCATTGTATTTTGTGTTTTAACTTAACAGATAAGGTCCTGGCAGAAAATTACCAGTACTTTTTCAATTTTTCTACATATTTTTAACTGATCAACAAGTGCAGGTACAAACATAAGGTGTTCTCATAAATGAACAATGATTATTGAACAATTTAAACTAAAAACTTAATTCACGTGATGTGTACTGCTAGATACCTTTTGATTTCCTCTTTTTGTGTGACTTCAAAGGAAAATGTGCCTTTTCATCATGAGTCACAGTTAAAAGTTGCTAAAAGTTTCCAAATAAATTTTAAAAGTAAATTTGTTGCTAGGTGCTTTTTGAAGAAAAAGTTGCTAAATCTAGCAACAAAATTGCTAAGTTGGCAACACTGGATTGGTTAGTTAATAATTATATGGTTTCATTGAGTAACACTGTTAAAATACATAATGTAATTGTTGGAGACTGCCCCACTAATGCCGGTTCTTTAATGGTGTTAACCACTTCAGTACTCTGGTCAGGGAGTCGGAGTCATCAAATTTCTTTCCACCATTTATTTATGTCAGGGGTTTCACCATATACACACTGATATGCATTGAAGGTATTTTTTCCATGAACAAAAAAAAGAAGTAAATAATTCACAACAGCCGCCCCCTTGATTGAGCAGCAAATGTGCAAGTTAAGGGAATTCTTTAGGAGTCTTTGGTTTCGTCCTCAAAGGCTGGCAATGTAATGAGGCAAGCTACTGGCCTGGTATACACTTTGCCTTGAACACTGACGTCTGCTGTTCTCACACATCCATCATTGCTGACCACAGTCTTGGTAACTTTGTCAATGGGCCACTAAGCCCTTGGAAGTTGTGGATCGATTATCAAAACCACTGCTCCTACTGTCAGAGAGTCTGATGGCTTGTGCCACTTCTGGCGTCTCTGTAGTGTGGGCAAGTAATTTCTTGTAAATTGAGTCCAAAACTGGTCCACAAGATTTTGACAATGGCGCCATCTGCGCCGCCCCATTTCTCCTGAAGCATACGCCACCTGCGGAAGTGATGCATCCCGCCGCCCCATGAGGAGAATGTTTGGTGTAATGGCGTCTAGATCTGCAACGTCTGTGGAGACGTATCCAAGGGGTTTAGAATTTAAAATGCCCTCTACCTCTACTAATACTGTAGACAGGACATCTTCTGAGACAGACTGACCTCCAACTGCCACCAGTAGAGCAGCTTTGATGGAGCGGACCTCTCGCTCCCAAACACCACCAAAATGATGAGCATTAGGCGGAATGAACTTGAAGAAGATCTGATAATCGGCTAGTTGCTCTTTTAATTGGGATTCCATAGCAGTAAAGGCTTCAAGCAGTTCTCGATCAGCACCACGAAAGTTTGTGCCACAGTCTGACCTGATCTCCTTTGGTCTCCCACGTCTGGCTATGAATCTTCGAAGAGCCAGCAGGAAGGCATCCACATCCAAGGAGTTGAGAAGCTCTATGTGAACAGCTCTTGTGGTGAGGCATTTGAAAATTACGCCCGAATATTTCTCAACCCTTCTGCCTATTTTAACATGATATGGGCCGAAGCAGTCTACTCCAGTAGAGTAGAACGGTGGACGGAGAAGTCTGAGCCGCTCTGGCGGCAGGTCTGCCATTTGTGGTACCTTAGGCCGAGCTCTCCACCGTTGACAGGATGAACAATTAAGCTGGTGGTGTCTAACAGCTTGCCGACCCCTCAAGATCCAGTATTGTCTCCGTAGTTCTGCATACACTCTTTCTTTACCTGGGTGCAATAAGCGTTCGTCAAAGTCTATAATGAGAAGCTTTGATGCTGGATGCCGCGAATCTAGCACGATAGGGTGAATCTGTTCAACATTTGGGCTTTCTGGTCTCCGTAATCGTCCTCCAACTCTGATTACATTAGTTACTGGCTCCCACTCTGGAGCAAGACATATTAGTTGGCTGTGGTTTGGAATAGGTTTGTGTGTTTTGAGGGCTGTTGTCTCCTCCGGGAAGCTTTGAGCCTGACACTTCCCTAGTAGGATCAACTCTGCTTCACGTGGATCAATGA
>NW_015670978.1:8634-11481 GCF_001515625.1 Sinocyclocheilus rhinocerous | reverse complement strand
TGAAGCCACTCCAGCACAGTTGTAGAATCTGTCCACAAAATTGTCTGCTGAATTGTGAGAGTGATCTCATCTTTCAGAAGCTTCGCTAGCTGGGCTCCTGCTAATGCTGCGCAGAGCTCCAAGCGAGGCATGGACTGTTGCCTCCTGGGAGCAACTCGTGATCTAGCCATAACGAAAGTGGTATGAACGGCATCTTGTGTGTACTCTACCAAGTAAGCCACAGCCCCATATGCTCGTTCTGATGCGTCGCAAAACACATGGAGGTCGTATTTCCGTTGTACATCATTGGGAACTGATGAGTAACAGCGAGGAATTGTTATGGTGCTGAGATACTTTAACTCACTTTCCCATCTGCCCCAGGCAGCGTAAAGATCTTGTGGCAGATTCGGGTCATCCCAATCTCTTCTTTTGGACCATAGTTGTTGAATGATCACTTTTGCCCGTGTGGTGAAAGGCACAATGAACCCCAATGGGTCATACTGCGTTGCTAGCACTTGATAGGCTGTTCTCATTGTTAGTGTGACATGTTTGATGGGGCGACATTGGTATCCTAGTGTATCAGCAGCACAATTCCACCTGAGACCCAAAGTTGGCTCCATTGGATCAGTCCTGTTCTGTTCAAGCCATTGTTCTGCAGCTGAAGACCTTGCTTCTGTGGGTAGATGAGAGATCACTGATGGCTGGTTGCTAGCCTATTGTCTAAGGTCAAAACCACCCGTGGCTAGCAGACTGCGCAGTTGATCAACTGTTAGATTGGCTTCAGATGTGGTTGGAAAGCTTGCCAGATAGTTGTCGACATAAAAACTCTGCTGCACTACCTGTAAAGCACCTGGGTAACTCTCTTGATTATTGCGAGCATGTTGTTGCACAGCAAAAATGGCACAACACGGGCTGCTGGTTGTACCAAACGGCAAAACTTCCCATCCATAGACATCTGGACAGTTCTCATAGTGCAGATCTCGCCAGATGAAGCGGAGAAGAGGTCTGTCCTCAGGCAGCAAGTGGACCTGATGGAACATTCCACGGATATCTGCACTTACAGCCATGTGGTGTTGACGTAATCTCAAGAGAACGTCCAACAATGATGGGCCAAGTGCAGGCCCTGGCAGAAGCTGATCATTCAGAGACAGACCTTGATACCTGAATAAGCAATTGAAGATCAATCTTGGTTTATCGTTGTGACACACCAGGTGATGGGGAATGTACCAGGCCTCCTCTGATTTGGTGACTTCTTCAGGTTGAAGCTTAGAAACATAGCCTGCCTTAATGAGCTTATTAATCTCACCAGAGTAGACAGCAGCTTTTTCAGGGTCTCTCTGAAGTTTCCTCTCTGTACTTATCAGACTAGGCATGACAGACTGAATTGTGCTTGTGAGTTTTGGAGCACCAGGTTTGCGCAGGAGGGGGGTGGCATAACGCTGAACATAGTCTACCTGAATCCTCTGTGTCCTGCATTTGAGAAGTTTAATTGCTTCTTGATCTTTCCTGGATTGAACCACCAGTTTCTCATTCCGATAAGGCAGGATGTCAAGCTGCCATAACTTCTCAACATTACGGTAGAGCAAGTCATTGGGACAGGCAGTTGACATGAAAAGACACTGATGCACTGAGCTGTGGCTTGGGGTGCTCTCCTCAGCCCCTTGTAGGGTCCACCCAAGGGCAGTGTGCACTGCAACGGGACCACCTTTGGTTCCTTGACGGACTGGCTTATCTGCTGTGATAAGATGGACATGGTCTGATCCTATTAGTACCAGTGGACGTACATTGCGGAAGGACTGTAACGGGAGCCCTCTGAGATGAGCGTACAGTCTCTGAAGCCTCTGTACTGGATACGATTGCTCTACTAAGTCCAAACCTGAAGCTGTGAAGGCCCCAAGTATTTGGAAGCGCCTCTTTGGTTAACTCTTTTTTTGAGATTTGCAAGTTAATCTTGGACCCGGAAAGGTGAGTGATGTCAGATCGTACTGTGCGCAGAGCCAGTGTTTCAGGTTCACCTCTCAACTTATGCATTTGTACGGCCATTGGTAAGATCATGGTTTGCTGCGCTCTATCGTCCAGCACAGCGTAAGTCTCCACTGACTTGAATTTGCTGTGTAGCAACACTGGTACCACTTTAAGAAATACTCTGCAGGTTGCACTAGTGGGTGTGAGGTAGATACGACTCTCTGACATACTTGCTGTGTTTGTTGGATCATCACGTGCTATACGGTGAAGCACCTGTAGATGTATTCCACCACAGTCACTGCATGGCTTTTTGAGGTTACACATCTCTGGTTCATGTAGTCTTGCACATCGCCAGCATCGCTTCCCATCAGAAATCCACTTTCGCAGATCTGCAACTGACTGCTCTTTGATGTTGTCACAGCGTGTGATGAAGTGCTCTTTACTATTGCAAAAGAGGCATTGTACCTTGAGTGGTTTCTTTTGCTTGGGGCCTTTTGGACGAGTAGAGAGTGTAGTCTCAACTGGAGATGCACCATGGTAAAGAACTAGACTTGACCCCTTTGGTTTTGCTGAGGGTTTCTCTTTCCCGACACCTGGAAGCCTCTCGTGCTGGTAGTGCTGCACTAGTCGAATAGACAGTCTCTGCTGCTGTGCTTTGACTTGTAGCCATCCAGCAAAGTCCTGCAGATTGTAGGGGTTAAGACTTATGGAGTTGAGCTTCCCCTGCTGTTGAAGGAACTCAATGAAGCCATCTCGAAGATACTTTGGCAGCTTGCTAAGTAGACGGTCCACGTGTGAACAGCAGTTAAGTTCCATCCCTCTGGGTCCCTCTAATGACAGCAGCATACTGACCAGGAGATGAACTCGCAAGGCAAAGCTCTGAAAGCTGTGGTTATCATTGGG
>NW_015670978.1:2143-4822 GCF_001515625.1 Sinocyclocheilus rhinocerous | reverse complement strand
TGCTATACGGTGAAGCACCTGTAGATGTATTCCACCACAATCACTGCATGGCTTTTTGAGGTTACACATCTCTGGTTCATGTAGTGTTGCACATCGCCAGCATCGCTTCCCATCAGAAATCCACTTTTGCAGATCTGCAACTGACTGCTCTTTGATGTTGTCACAGCGTGTGATGTAGTGCTCTTTACTGTTGCAAAAGAGGCAGTGTACCTTGAGTGGTTTCTTTTGCTTGGGGTCTTTTGGACGGGTAGAGAGTGTAGTCTCAACTGGAGATGCACCATGGTAAAGAACTAGACTTGACCCCTTTGGTTTTGCTGAGGGTTTCTCTTTCCCGACACCTGGAAGCCTCTCGTGCTGGTAGCGCTGCACTAGACGAATAGACAGTCTCTGCTGCTGTGCTTTGACTTGTAGCCATCCAGCAAAGTCCTGCAGATTGTAGGGGTTAAGACTTATGGAGTTGAGCTTCCCCTGCTGTTGAAGGAACTCAATGAAGCCATCTCGAAGATACTTTGGCAGCTTGCTAAGTAGACGGTCCACGTGTGAACAGCAGTTAAGTTCCATCCCTCTGGGTCCCTCTAATGACAGCAGCATACTGACCAGGAGATGAACTCGCAAGGCAAAGCTCTGAAAGCTGTGGCTATCATTTGGCTTTACATCTGGTGATGTAAGGATGGCTGCAATCTCACTTTGAGCCAGCTGATGTGGCTGACCGTACTGTAGCTGAAGTGCTTGCATAGCTGCTGAATACGACTGCCCTATCATTTGAGCTTCAGGCAGTTTAAGATGATCCAGTAGTACATGGTATTTGTACTTCTCTGTTAGCTCTCTGTAAGGCTCAAGCAAATTGTCCCATGCCAGCTTCATGTTAGCAAATTCTCTTTCAATGTCACTTGTGAAGTCGGGAATCTTAGGTTTAGGGGGACTATACAATGTCCGTTGAGGTATACTACCACCTGGTGGAGCTGCAGGCTGGGCTGGCATCAGCTGTGGTGCAGCTGCTGCAGTGCTCACTGAAGGGACTAAACCAGGGATTACATTTTGAGAGGGTAATGTTGATGGCATCATTGTTTGGTATGGAGGGACATAACTGAAGGAAGTGGGTGCATTCACTGGCTGTATCTGCGAATATGGTGTTGCATGATAGCCATACGGTGCCATGAGATGCTGATAGACAGGTGCTGGCGAAATCAGCTGCTGTTGCTTAAGAGGCTGGAATGATCGTTCAGCGTCATGAGTTACAGCTTGTTCCTGACTGGGCAGAATTCTGGGAGAATAAGATGTGACAGGCTCATATAGTTGTGGTTGTGAGAGATGCGAGACAGGAGATGCCATGCCTGAGGAGATAGGGGAATACAGTAAACCTGTAGTTCGTGGATGACTTGGTTGTACTGGAGCAAATCCACGGTTTCGACTCTGCACCTCCGCCTCAGGAACCGCATCTGTCCTATGTGACCTTTCCTCTTGTCTCACTGATGCGCTTACAGCATCCTGTTTCCCAACGTGTAGCACTGTGTCCCGTGAGAGTAAGGGTGGAGGGCTTGATGGACTAGAAGGTGCAGGAGAAGATTGTGGCGATGATGCAAATGTCTGTACCCGTTCATTGTCCTCGTTTTCCTGTTCCTCCCTCAAGAATGATTTGATGTGTTCCATCATTTCATCTTGGCGGTGCTTTCGTTTCTTAAGCTGATCTAATTTCTTGAGAAGATTGTCCATTTCATCCGTCTCCTCTTTCTCCTTCTCGCTTATGGATTCCATTATTTTCGTTAATGAGCCCATACTCAATAAGCCTGCTTGACTTGGACTAGGAGTGGCTCGACATACATCTTGACTGGATGCTGCATCTGTTTGACTTGTATACACTGCGGCTGCTGCTCCTCTTTGCTCCTCTGACTCCCTAACTTTTGCCCTGCACTTAGCGATGCTGCACAGGTGGAAACTGCGTCACATTCTGTCCACTCTGTATGCTTAACCAATAATGCGTCACTTACGCCAAACACGTATCACACTACAAGTTGCGTAGTGCATATTTACATAATACAAACTCTTACCAGATATAAAATAAAAGTATTAATAATAGTATATAGTATTAAAGATATATAATATAAAGAATTCACAACAGTAATACAAAATAAACAATTTATGTACCTTACATATTATTACAAATGCCTGTAAAGGGCGCCAAAGGCCTGGTAACTGCTGCTATTACACTTACAGGACGATCAAATCCTTGTTTAATATTGACCAAACATTCAGGCTAACTCAAATATCCACTTAATCTTTAATTTTTGGCCACCTTTTTGCAATAGAAATGCTACAGCCTCTATAATTTCTTCAACAAAAACACGTGGACATCACAACCATTACAAAAATTAACCATGTTTTTTTTGTAGTAAAACTGCTTAATTTTCTTTTGCGTGATTTCTAAATGCTTGAGACTATAAAATCAATCAGACAACTGTATTAATAAAATCATAGCCATATAGATAGCTGTCTAGAGCTACAATTGTAATTTGTAAATAATATAATTACTATTTATTTATTTTCTTTTATATTTTATTAAAGTTCTATTTTGACCCCAATAGTAGGTGTTTTTAAAAAAAATTTTTTTACATCCATTATATTTGGGAGAGGGGGCACAACAATACAATTCTGCTTAGGGCACCCATTTGGCCAGCAGCG
>NW_015670978.1:0-417 GCF_001515625.1 Sinocyclocheilus rhinocerous | reverse complement strand
GCCACTCCCATAATATCTGTCAGCACTCAAATTAATGCACGACTCAGATTAACTGTATGTGTGTAAGACTCTAATACAATTATAAAGTTATTTTATCATGAATAAATCTAAATGAGTAAAACTGGCTGTGTCTATAGTATTATAGATTACACAACTTTATAATATTATTTTCAAATTAATTTTTTCATTAATATTATTTTAAATTATTGTCCCCCGATTAGTAGGGTACTCTTGTAATAGAGTAGCAGTGCCTGGGATCATTTTTAAATATCAGTTCCACTTAAAGATGCAATCTAATCCTGTTTACATGAAATAAGCTGCTCCCTAGCAGGTTTATGCTTACGGACCTGTTGCTATGACAGCAAGTCCAGTATGAGCTTTGAAGAACCAAACAATCCAAGATCATGCCAAATCATC
>NW_015670977.1:164211-172878 GCF_001515625.1 Sinocyclocheilus rhinocerous | reverse complement strand
TGGGACCCTCGGGTCCGAGCCTGGGAAATACTTTTCTTTCCTAACTTTTGACTGCTAGTGTAGTCATATATATATATATATATATATGTACTGTCACCATGTTTGCTCTGTCTTTGTCCGATCATGGTGTTGTTCACGTCCATACGTTTTCTCGTGCAGTTTCTGCGGTCTCTAGTTTTCCTGCGTTACAGTTTCCTGCCACGGTTTTGGATATTGCACCCATGATGTCTTGACTCTTGTGTTGTTTATTTGTTTGTTCCTAATAAACGGTTGAACTGCACTTACAAGTGAATCTCAAGTTATTTTGTGTGATAGTTGAATATATTCTAAATAAGCTAAAATATATAAATTTATTTTGTCCTCACATTCTTTCTTGTAACTCTTCCCTCTCAGTCACACACCTGACTGAAAGACTCATTATGCAGGCCTTTGTCTTCTCAGATGTGAATCACACTATTATTCATGATCATTCACGCCTCCTCGCATACAGGCTTTCTAGACAAAAAGTGACTTAGAATCTTAAAAAGTGAAATTCTAAAAAATTCTAAAAAGTGACTTAGAATATTGTTTTCTGCAAATGAGTGAACAGGATAATTTTCACATTATTTTGAAGCAAAAGCTCTAGGCTACAAGATCCAGTTCTCAAAAGTCTTGAACAAATGTTCTGTATGCGTTTTATGGCCTTATTCAAGTGATTTAAAAATGTTAGTTTTTCACTAACCGCGCATAAACATTGTTTTCTCAAAAATACAATCATGTACATACATGCTGACATATTATTGTAGCCCAGTTTGTGCTGATTACGGTGTTATCAGACATTTATAGGTTTATAAGCAACTGAAAAACTTAAACAGCAGATTACACTGAAAAAGATAAAAAATAATAATATCATAGAACTTACCTTGTTCAAATGATTCTAACACTGAAACCGACAGAGAATTGAACAGACAAAAAGCACAGGTGGGCATGAGCCGGTGTAAGCACTTTTAAACAGTTACACTGAATAACTAAATGTCCATGCTCAACCATCCTAAAGCGCTTTAGTGTGACACTGCTATGGTCTCTTGTCTCGATGTCTGGGGCGCCCCATCTATCTGATATCTGTGCTCAAGCTGCAGGTGACTGACTCCATCCTCTACCTAGCATTGCTTTGATCAGAGACTGAAATGGAGGATCACACCATCCAACACAAGGCTTTCTGGGAATATGGCTCAAACCAGTAAATGGACCAATATACACGAGGTGTAAATATAGATTAAAAAAAAAAAAAAGAGGACTCACCTCAGTAGCTGTTGATTTTCCCGCAAAATAACTGTACTGACATGGTCAAGTCTTCACTGGAACAAAGCAATCAGTTAAAAACGGCATTTGTTACTAATGTATCAAGAGGTGTAAAAGGAAAATGGAAAGCTGTTCTATGTAAATCAGAACCAGCTTTAAGTTGAAGTCTACCATTTAAATTGAATTGACAATAGATGACCATGGAATTCTGTAGCATGCGACTCATCAAGATGGACATTGGTGGGCTTCCAACAAAGAGAAAAACAGCAGCACATTGAGCTCCTTCAGTATATCCAGATTACCTGGAGGACAATTACAAATAAGGCATTAGTGTTTGCAGTTGCATGTACATTAGAAAGATTTCTCACATACAGAGTGAAACATTACTAAGAAAACCATTTCCTCTACACATCCTAATTTTAATTAAAATAACTGATTTTGTCAAGACAGCAAAGCGATCCGCTGTTCAAAACCAGGTCTCAGTCAAGCTCAACATGAATAGAGTGACTATTGCTGGAATGAAGTCAGCTTTGGGACTCTGGAATTGTCAGACATCTGTAAAACCAGAGAAAGAGAGTAGTGCAAAAGAACATGGGTTACTAGAACATGTGTAGAGAAGAGCAATAATTGGGGGAGAAAACACTAATGCATGGTCTGCAACCTTGCCGAGTAGACCGTCTCCATGAGTAAGAGAGTACAGCACTATAAACTCAAAAAGCACACTATACGTGACAAGTAGAGCACTTAAAATGACAAGTGTCACAGTATAAATCCATATTTTAAAAAAAAGAAGAAAAAAAAAAGAAAACTATGAAAAAACCAAGATGCATAGTGGAAAGTCTATGTAAACATACTGGTCACAAAACAGACAATAGCTCAACCATCCCTAAAAACCCTGTAGTGTGCACACTGCTAACTGGATCTCTGCACTTCTCTTCTTCCTAGCACTCAGTTTGGGGCGCACCATTTATCTGATATCTGAGCTCAAGAAAGAGCATATTTGCCCCTGCACAATGTAGTAAATATTGTAAGGGTGGCAGATAGTCAAATACAAGGAGAATTTAAATGGAAAACTGTGCTGATCTATTGGAAAGAGCTCCTTTGGGATCACACACACACAAAAAGTAAAATTTCTGCAATGGAACTATTACTCAATTTGCATCAAAATACATTTGCCATCTTTGTTCAGTCACCTGACAATGTGGACAGATTCATTGAATGCATGACAAGCTTTCAAACGCTGTATTAGGCCTGTATCCACAAATTTAATATTCAGAATCAGCACTGTTCAAAATAAAGCTAATATGCAATTACCAATAGTTCAAAGTACAAAATAATTCAGTTCTCCAATAACGATCTCAAAGCAATATTAATATATTAAAGGTATTATACAAATCTCAAAAAAATGAGCAGCTCAAATTCAACTCATTAATTCTAGAAATCTACGGAATAAAGCCTGTGCGAGCTTTGTGTGAGATATGTTTGAAAGTTACTCACCAATTTCCAGTCATAATGAAGCATCCGAAAGACCGCAGAATCACAATTTGTGTATGAAAAGCACCAAGTTTACTCAGAATATGGCAGCATCGAGTCTAACCAGAAAGAGCAAAAAAATAATAATAAATACCAGCGATGAAGACTAAAGAAGCACAAGCATAAAAATATATATATATATAAACACATGCTGAAACTGCAGTTATTTTCCCGAGGCAGTTTTCCCGCCTCCAGCAGCGATTGATAGTCAAACTCTCTATTAATTTTCTATTGGCTACCTTTGTAAATGCTAATATATTAAAGCACAAAAAGACAAACAAAGAACAAGCGAAAAACTAAACAAAATGAAACAAGATTTCTTAATCGTAAAAACGCTTCAGCTCTCCAACTGCCATCTCAGCTCTCCACTTCAGCTCTCCAACTTCACAAGCTTCAGATGCTGGCTATTTATACCCATGAGCACAACCATTGACAAGCAACCAGGAATTAAATATTCCAATTAACAAGGCTTAAGTCATACATGCAATTTGTACCTAACTTAATCAACAAAATTATTATTTCACAGCCATGTAAACATATTTCTTCACTGTAAGACTTTTTGATTTTCAAACAACAAACAATCCCCATCATCCTCCAAATGTGGTTTCTCCCATCTCCCATGATGCACCACAGCACAGATATAAAAGTTCCTTCCTGTCACCATCAGGTTTTTCAACTGCCTTCAAACTGATTCAGCAATTCAATCAAAAAAGGCTTTGAATGTCACTAGTGATGGGAAATCGAGGCTTTCTGAACCGTTTGAGGCTGTCTTGAAATTGTGCCGAAAAACGGTTCATTACTCGAAGCTTTTAACACCGTGCGCGTTAGCGACATCTGGTGGTCAGACTCGGTTTCTCCAGCCTATCTAACGAAACATCGCGACAGTGTGTGATACAATAGTGCTTTGAAAACTGCGTCGGAGCATCGGAGCCTCGGTATCAATCGTCCCATCACTTCACTAAAACCATACAAGCCTCGATACAGAGCTCCATCTGGAAGTACAAGATATTTTCGATGCAAGCTTCGAAGACTTGGTATCCGGCATAACATCACTAGAAAATGTGGATGGCCAATATAACTATATCAAATGTTTATTGTGATTTTGCTTTCTCAGTATGTTAATACAGCTGCACAGTACAAGACTGCTTGGAATGTTTGACTTCTTAAAGCAATAAAGAATGCACAGGAATAAGAAGTTAAGCAGCGCTCGATCTTAAATGAGTTATTTATGGCAATAAGGCAGAAAGGCGTGTGCAGAAAATGGTCTCTCAGGCTGCATGCGATCCCCAGTTCAGTTCACAGCATAATGTGCTTCAACGGTCTAAAACCAGTGTTTGAATTGTGTCAAAGCTCTAGGGGGGGATTATTATTACAATAATAAGACATTTGGGGCAGTTACCAAACAAATAAAATCATTATCAACAAAATTCATGCAATGCAGAGGAAACACAGAAGCTGCGTCTGAAGTGGCATTTAGATGCACACACTGTTTAATGCAAGGCATGAATGCTCTAACCTGCAGTTACAAATGCATAAATAATGTTTTGATATTTTAATCTTAAAACGTTGAATACTGATATTTGAAATGATTTTTAAAAAATATATAAAAAGGCACTTTAAATGTGAAATTAAAACTGGCCAGTAGGTGGCAGCAAGTCACCGTTAATAAGTGAGTCATTGCAATTGAATCGAATCGAATCATTTAAATGGTTGATTCATTCAGGAACGAATCACTGTCATGTTGCTCAGAGACGCAGAGCAGTGCTGTGGCTTTGTTTAGGACCATTTTTGTTGGTGAAATAGAGCAAAAAATAGGCAATGTGGTGTCTAAAACGCAATTCTCTTAATATTAACTTCTTGATTATTGAACTGTTGTATAAAATCAATTTCACATTTGTGATTTTTGCGAAAAAATGTCACTCTTCGTGTGATATTGATCAACTATATGAAATGATATAAATATATACATTTTCTGCCCCCATATCTTGAATTTTGGGAGCATTCTAAATGCATTTTATGATACTGAATCATGCAGTGAAAGAACACACTCTAAATGAGCATTCAGTCTAGCTAGTGTTTAAGCACTCATAACTCCTCTCATAATCAATGAAGCTGTCCATACACAGTATGATAAATGAATCTCTAACTTACATCGTATGTACATCAGCACTTTGTTGCTTATGATGAGGGAATTCGCGAGTTTCAGTCTGAAAACAACTCTGGGGTTTCAGCGATGACTGATCTGAACGCCTCTGATTGGCTACTGCATTCCTAAGCTCAACAGAGTCGTGTGTGATTGGTTATAAAACAGAAAACAAACAGTGTTAAAATAAATAGGTCTTTAATGCAGTTCATTAACGAAAATTGACTAACAGCTTTGAAGCGGTTACTTGTACGATAAAAACAACATAAAATGGTTCATTAACTGATAACTTAGCATGCAATGTCTTGGCCAGTGATTATCTCATTTATTTCAAATATTTATATATCTGTATATCTCTTCGTGTAGTGTTTTTGAAGGAATAAAGTGTAGTTTGTCATATATGATCCAATCCCAGCTTTCAATGTATAAAAAGACGCCATAAAATCTTTATAGTACTTCAAATGTTTCTTACAGTTATTTTCATATCATGTGAGCAGTGATTCTCAGATGAATATGTTTATGATTGTTATGATCTAGTTGAGTCACAGTGTTAAAAGAGTCTGTTTCTCAGTATAAAGAATAACTGCACTGTGACTCTGGAACAAAGATGCTGTGTGTGTGTGTGAGTGTGTGTGTGTACCATGTGAGTGTGTGTGTGTGTGTGTGTGTGAGTGTGTGTGTGGACCTGGTGATAATTGAGATGACTCCCCATTTAAATGAACAAAGTGGTAGCGATCGGACAGGTATGATCTAAACCATCTTAAAGCCTGCCCTTGAATACCTGTATAGTTTTGTAAACTATCTATGAGTATGTCATGATCTATAGTGTCGAACGCAGCACTAAGATCAAGTAAAACTAGCAATGAGATACAGCCTTGGTCTGACGCAAGAAGCAAGTCATTTGTAATTTTAACAAGTGCAGTTTCTGTGCTATGGTGGGGCCTGAAACCTGACTGAAATTCTTCATAGAGATAATTTTTTTGCAGGAAGGAGCGCAATTAAGATAAAGATCTTTAAATAAGATAAAATAAAATAAAAATATATTGTTATATATATTGTTTTTGGGAAATATAATTAGCCTACTCCTATCTAAATTTGTCATATCACCCATCCTCTATTTGGGAAGAATACATATAGCTTATGACAGATATATTTATTCATTAACTGTTAATAATCGTTTGAAATAGACTGCTTGTTTATTTTATATGTCTGTGATCTCCCCGATCTGTCTGGGGAACACGTGACAGAGTCAAAGCGTTTCATTGGTTTGGACTACAAAGTCCAGAGTTCATAGCGCCTCAGAACGCGGAAGTGTCGTCGATCCGTCCATAGTGGGTTGTGGAAGTGCGGCTGTTGAAAATGCGGTAAAACATCAACAAAAACATAAAATTCACAAATGTAATTGAATTTTGTTTTATTTTGTTGAATTGCGAACAATCAGTAAGGTTCATCTCCGATATTTCCTGCTCGTGAATCCGTCCCGTTTGTTGTGTTGACGTTTTAGCTCATGCTGTCATGTTTTGGTTGTTTAAACAATTACACATAATTTATAGTACAGAAAACAAACAGTGTTAAAATAAATAGGTCTTTAATGCAGTTCATTAACGAAAATTGACTAACAGCTTTGAAGCGGTTACTTGTACGATAAAAACAACATAAAATGGTTCATTAACTGATAACTTAGCATGCAATGTCTTGGCCAGTGGTTATCTCGTTTATTTTAAATATTTATATATCTGTATATCTCTTTGTGTAGTGTTTTTGAAGGGATAAAGTGTAGTTTGTCATATATGATCCAATCCCAGCTTTCAATGTATAAAATGACGCCATAAAATCTTTATAGTACTTGAAATGTTTCTTACAGTTATTTTCATATCATGTGAGCAGTGATTCTCAGATGAATATGTTTATGATTGTTATGATCTAGTTGAGTCACAGTGTTAAAAGAGTCTGTTTCTCAGTATAAAGAATAACTGCACTGTGACTCTGGAACAAAGATGCTGTGTGTGTGTGTGAGTGTGTGTGTGTACCATGTGAGTGTGTGTGTGTGTGTGTGTGTGAGTGTGAAAAACAGTGGGTTATGTCTGTGAAGGTAAACAGCTGGGAAATAAATGGCATGTTTATTTTAGATCTGTGTGGCAGCAGCAATATACAGTAAATAAATCAATAAATGCACTGCTCTGTTGTCTCCTCTGAGGCTGGGACTCTAAACAGTGTTCTGTGCTCGTCTCTGCAGCCAAACACAGAACAGTTAGCGTGTTTTGCTCAAACTTTCGCCATGGCATTAGAGCCGGTACACCGCTGTCGCTTGCGAAAACACAATAATGGCGCCGTTGGTGTAAACTTACAGATTAAGGGGCGGTGATATTATAATGAGATCCCTTTGCCACGTCACCAAGGGAGCGAAATCAGACGCACTCGTTTTCTCAGACGCTTGCAGAAAAAGGCTTTCCAAAACAAAGTGATTGGGTTAATCTTTTTCACATTTCCTTGGTTGGTTTGATTATACTTGATTTTAGCACTTAAAACCTGGAAAAGTCAGATTTTCATGATATGTCATCTTTAAAGCAGTGTTTATTTCTTTTGTATCTTATATTGTATTTGTTCTATTGTTTGTCATTTCCACATTTTATCATATTATTTAATAAATAAGATAAAATTAAAAAAGATATATATATTGTTATATATATTGTTTTTGTGAAATATAATTAGCCTACTCCTATCTAAATTTGTCATATCACCCATCCTCTATTTGGGAAGAATACATATAGCTTATGACAGATATATTTATTCATTGACTGTTAATAATCGTTTGAAATAGACTGCTTGTTTATTTTATATGTCTGTGATCTCCCCGATCTGTCTGGGGAACACGTGACAGAGTCAAAGCGTTTCATTGGTTTGGACTACAAAGTCCAGAGTTCATAGCGCCTCAGAACGCGGAAGTGTCGTCGATCCGTCCATAGTGGGTTGTGGAAGTGCGGCTGTTGAAAATGCGGTAAAACATCAACAAAAACATAAAATTCACAAATGTAATTGAATTTTGTTTTATTTTGTTGAATTGCGAACAATCAGTAAGGTTCATCTCCGATATTTCCTGCTCGTGAATCCGTCCCGTTTGTTGTGTTGACGTTTTAGCTCATGCTGTCATGTTTTGGTTGTTTAAACAATTACACATAATTTATAGTACAGAAAACAAACAGTGTTAAAATAAATAGGTCTTTAATGCAGTTCATTAACGAAAATTGACTAACAGCTTTGAAGCGGTTACTTGTACGATAAAAACAACATAAAATGGTTCATTAACTGATAACTTAGCATGCAATGTCTTGGCCAGTGGTTATCTCGTTTATTTTAAATATTTATATATCTGTATATCTCTTTGTGTAGTGTTTTTGAAGGGATAAAGTGTAGTTTGTCATATATGATCCAATCCCAGCTTTCAATGTATAAAATGACGCCATAAAATCTTTATAGTACTTGAAATGTTTCTTACAGTTATTTTCATATCATGTGAGCAGTGATTCTCAGATGAATATGTTTATGATTGTTATGATCTAGTTGAGTCACAGTGTTAAAAGAGTCTGTTTCTCAGTATAAAGAATAACTGCACTGTGACTCTGGAACAAAGATGCTGTGTGTGTGTGTGAGTGTGTGTGTGTACCATGTGAGTGTGTGTGTGTGTGTGTGTGTGAGTGTGTGTGTGGACC
>NW_015670977.1:141422-163705 GCF_001515625.1 Sinocyclocheilus rhinocerous | reverse complement strand
ATGTCTGTGAGTGTGTGTGTGGACCATGTGTGTGTGGAGGACCGTGTCTGTGAGTGTGTGTGTGGACCATGTGTGTGTGTGTGGAGGACCGTGTGTGTGTGGACCATGTGTGTGAGTGTGTGTGTGGAGGACCGTGTCTGCAAACACAGAGTCCATTCAGAAGAGCCATTTAACAGAGACAGCGAACAGCATGTCAATCATGGGATTTAACCATCTTCTCGTTTGAGATGTATTTTGTTCTATTTGAGTATTATGTGTTCAGAGTCCGCTCTATACTCAGATTGCCTTATCAGTAAGGTTCATCTCTGATATTTCCTGCTCGTGAATCCGTCCCGTTTGTTGTGTTGACGTTTTAGCTCATGCTGTCATGTTTTGGTTGTTTAAACAATTACACATAATTTATAGTACAGAAAACAAACAGTGTTAAAATAAATAGGTCTTTAATGCAGTTCATTAACGAAAATTGACTAACAGCTTTGAAGCGGTTACTTGTACAATAAAAACAACATAAAATGGTTCATTAACTGATAACTTAGCATGCAATGTCTTGGCCAGTGATTATCTCATTTATTTCAAATATTTATATATCTGTATATCTCTTCGTGTAGTGTTTTTGAAGGAATAAAGTGTAGTTTGTCATATATGATCCAATCCCAGCTTTCAATGTATAAAATGACGCCATAAAATCTTTATAGTACTTGAAATGTTTCTTACAGTTATTTTCATATCATGTGAGCAGTGATTCTCAGATGAATATGTTTATGATTGTTATGATCTAGTTGAGTCACAGTGTTAAAAGAGTCTGTTTCTCAGTATAAAGAATAACTGCACTGTGACTCTGGAACAAAGATGCTGTGTGTGTGTGTGTGTGGAGGACCGTGTCTGTGAGTGTGTGTGTGGACCATGTGTGTGTGTGTGGAGGACCGTGTGTGTGTGGACCATGTGTGTGAGTGTGTGTGTGTGTGTGTGTGTGTGGAGGACCGTGTCTGTGAGTGTGTGTGTGGACCATGTGTGTGTGGAGGACCGTGTCTGTGAGTGTGTGTGTGGACCATGTGTGTGTGTGTGGAGGACCGTGTGTGTGTGGACCATGTGTGTGAGTGTGTGTGTGGAGGACCGTGTCTGCAAACACAGAGTCCATTCAGAAGAGCCATTTAACAGAGACAGCGAACAGCATGTCAATCATGGGATTTAACCGTCTTCTCGTTTGAGATGTATTTTGTTCTATTTGAGTATTATGTGTTCAGAGTCTGCTCTATACCGCTCTATACTCAGATTGCCTTACTCTTGAATGTGTGTGTGTGTGTGTGTGCAGGTGTCGGCATGTGTGAACGAGACATGGTGCCAGAACATGGGAAGCAGCAGAAACACTCGTCGCAGTCTAATAGCGAGGGCGACGTGGACGGATCGTATGTGTTTGAGGCTAAAGAGGCCTGGAAGGATTTCCACAACTCCCTCAGACAGTTTTACGAGAACGGAGAGCTGTGTGATGTCACTCTGAAGGTATCTGATGCAGTGAATATAGACACACAGCAGCTTCTTCTGTTTCTAATTCTCTCTCTTTTGTTTTTCACTCAAGGTCGGAAACAGACTGATACCATGTCACAAACTGGTTCTGGCCTGCGTGGTGCCGTATTTTCGTGCCATGTTCCTCTCAGATATGGCCGAGGCCAATCAGGACTTGATTGAGATACGAGATTTCGACGCAGATGCCATCCAGGACCTGGTGTGTTTCGCGTACTCCTCGCGGCTGACGCTGACGGTGGATAACGTTCAGCCGCTGCTGTACGCGGCGTGTATCCTGCAGGTGGAGCTGATCGCTCGGGCCTGCTGTGAATACATGAAAGCTCACTTCCACCCCTCCAACTGTCTGGCCGTCCGCACCTTCGCAGAGAGTCACAACAGGGTGGACCTGATGGACATGGCTGACCGCTACGCCTGCGAGCATTTCAGAGAAGTGGTGGAGTGTGAGGACTTCATCTGCGTCTCGCCGCAGCACCTCAAGACGCTGCTGGCCTCCGGTGATCTGAACATTCAGTCTGAGACTCAAGTGTACAACGCCGCCGTCAAATGGCTCAAAGCCAACCTGAAGCACCATGACGTCTGGCTGGATCAGATCATGTCTCAGGTTAGCTGCTCAAGGCTGGGAAGGAAAGTTTTTTGGGGATCATTTTTACACGCACTTTTTAGTATCATAATTAGAAAGAGCTTTTTTGCCAGGTAGCCTATGTTTACACATACGAGGAGTTTGTTTTGGTGACAGAAGCTTCCACAGCATAAAATGACAGTGAATACATGAAAGCTCACTTCCACCCCTCCAACTGTCTGGCCGTCCGCACCTTCGCAGAGAGTCACAACAGGGTGGACCTGATGGACATGGCTGACCGCTATGCCTGCGAGCATTTCAGAGAAGTGGTGGAGTGTGAGGACTTCATCTGCGTCTCGCCGCAGCACCTCAAGACGCTGCTGGCCTCCGGTGATCTGAACATTCAGTCTGAGACTCAAGTGTACAACGCCGCCGTCAAATGGCTCAAAGCCAACCTGAAGCACCATGACGTCTGGCTGGATCAGATCATGTCTCAGGTTAGCTGCTCAAGGCTGGGATGGAAAGTTTTTTGGGGATCATTTTTACACGCACTTTTTAGTATCATAATTAGAAAGAGCTTTTTTGCCAGGTAGCCTATGTTTACACATACGAGGAGTTTGTTTTGGTGACAGAAGCTTCCACAGCATAAGCAGAATGACAGTGACAAGACACAGATAATAGAAAGAATAAAAATGGAATATGTAAATAGGAAATAACAATATACAACAAATAAATAAATGTATAAATAGTGTTGTGTACATGTTTACTGCCAAGTTAAGTGTTCATGAGCTGGATTGAAGAGGGAAGAGACTGTTCTTATGCCTGGCCGCTCTGGTGCTCAGTGCTCCGACCGGACCGCAGCAGTTCAGAGAAGCTGATGGACATGGCTGACCGCTATGCCTGCGAGCATTTCAGAGAAGTGGTGGAGTGTGAGGACTTCATCTGCGTCTCGCCGCAGCACCTCAAGACGCTGCTGGCCTCCGGTGATCTGAACATTCAGTCTGAGACTCAAGTGTACAACGCCGCCGTCAAATGGCTCAAAGCCAACCTGAAGCACCATGACGTCTGGCTGGATCAGATCATGTCTCAGGTTAGCTGCTCAGGGCTGGGATGGAAAGTTTGTTGGGGATCATTTTTACAAGCACTTTTTAGTATCATAATTAGAAAGAGCTTTTTTGCCAGGTAGCCTATGTTTACACATACGAGGAGTTTGTTTTGGTGACAGAAGCTTCCACAGCATAAGCAGAATGACAGTGACAAGACACAGATAATAGAAAGAATAAAAATGGAATATGTAAATAGGAAATAACAATATACAATAAATAAATAAATGTATAAATAGTGTTGTGTACGTTTACTGCCAAGTTAAGTGTTCATGAGCTGGATTGAAGAGGGAAGAGACTGTTCTTATGCCTGGCCGCTCTGGTGCTCAGTGCTCCGACCGGACCGCAGCAGTTCAGAGAAGAAGTGTTCTGGGTGTGAGGGGTCCAGAGTGGTTTTACCAGCCCTTTTACTCACTCTGGATGAGAGTGGGGAGGCTCTTGTAGTAAGTAAGAGAACATGACCTCTCATGTGAGGAAATTTGCCTGATGAAATATCCTGCCAGGTTCTGCTTGGTCCTAGACACCAAAACACATTTGCCATGAAGTCCAGGCTGGACTTGTGGAAACATGGTCAAGTTCTGAAGTACGCTGTAGGATCCAGCTTCAGTTTGTGGCCAGAGGTGGCACTGTACAGATCCAACATCACATTTCAGAAACGGGCTTGGATCCTTTGAAGCTCTTGTTGTCAGCAAATGTATTAAAATGCTGTTCTGATGGGCTTTTCTCACACAGGTGCGTCTTCCTCTGCTGCCGGTGGATTTCCTCACAGCCACTGTTGCTAAAGAGGAGATGATCAAGGCCAATTTGAGCTGCAGAGACCTTCTGGACGAAGCTCGGAATTATCATCTGCATCTTAGTAACAAGAGCGTTCCTGACTTTGAGTATTCGATCCGTACGACTCCCCGCAAGCACACCGCAGGTCAGCAGATACAGCCGTGATTGCTCTTGCACTCTTGTGTTCTTCTGCTGTCTTTAAATGAGCTCTCTGACAGGTGTGTTGTTCTGCGTCGGGGGACGGGGCGGATCCGGGGACCCCTTCCGCAGTATCGAGTGTTACTCCATCAGTAAAAACAGCTGGTTCTTCGGCCCTGAAATGAACAGCAGACGCAGACACGTGGGAGTGATTTCAGTAGCAGGTGAGAAAGAGATATGAAAAGCAAATAAAACAATGATTTAAGGAGAATTACAGAAGCAGCGTCAACAATACTACAGCGAGAATAAAAGTTACATCTTCTTTCTTTGCGTGAACATTTGGGCGGTGTTATGCAAATCTTCCCACATAGTGATGTAGATATGTGGGGCGTGTTAGAACGAGGCGTTTTAGGTAGGTGTGGTTGACTCCTAACTTTTATAAAGAATATCTCTTTGGATTTGAGACTTTAGTCTTTGCAACTTTACAGATCTTCTTTATGCACCAAGAGCTTGTAACACTCCAAAGAGAAAGGAAAAACTGAAATCGCATCATATGACCCCTTTAAGGAGAATTACAGAAGGGTTAAAAAACACTTTTACTTTTACTTTACTAGTGTTTTAAAGTAGGGATGCACTGATACCACTTTTTCCAGAACTAGGCCGATACCGAGTACCAATACCTGTATTTTCATTGCATTTGTAATTTAAAAAAATATTGGTTACAGAATCCAAAAGAATATGTTAAAAATTAGTTGGCTTAGTTCATTTAGCAAACAAATATTTCCTTCAGTTATTTTCACACTTAATTTCACACTTAATTATGCCCATTAAAATGTTTTTTTTACACGTTTTTGTTACTTTCACTGTTCGTTTTTTTGCTCTATGGTACACCATCTTTAATTTGATAGCATTAGAGCTGCTCCATTGCAGCGGCTCAGTACTGTAATCACCAGACGGTTTGCTGTAATAATGCAGGGAACGACTCGTTATATATAAATCTTGTACTATAAAGAACATATTTTGAGTAATATGTCACTTTTTTTTTTCATCTGAAACATGCTGCGACTTATATTCCAAAGTGACTCATATAATGCAAAACACTCATGAAGCAAGCTAAACATGCGCAACACCGCACATATTTGTACTGCTGCAGAATGAGAGAGACGCGTAAAGCCTCACGCATTTCACACAGACTGCTAATTCAACTTTCACCATAAAGTCGAAACACTTATAACAGGCATTTGAAAACGCTTGTCTACCGTCTTCCCAAATTTGTAATGAGGATTGTTCATCACTGTTTTCTGCTGTAATAAAAGCTAGATGTTGAGACTTCAATATCAGTGTTGTTTAATTATATGTTTTATTACAGTGAATAAATAACCTCTTTTCTTTAAACATGTTGTTTCAATTGATATCAATTCATATTAATGAGAGTGAACTAGTACAATATAAGAGTTTTACAAATAATACAGTACAAATATGGACTATTCATATAGACTAAACTCAAGAAAATATCAGGGTGTTGATTTTTGTCAACAGCGAACATCCCTAACCCAATTCTGGTTAAATAATTAATACTGTTAGAAAACTGATCAAATTGTGTTTTATTAGATTTTTAGTCAGTGTGGGACAAAGTAGTACACAAGTAAAAGCTACAGTGAATACTGGAACCTCCTGCTTACAATAAATGACTCAAACATACTAATTAAACTTCACATTCATCATTTTACAGGGAAAGTGTATGCTGTTGGAGGCCATGATGGCAACGAGCACCTCGGGAACATGGAGATGTTTGATCCACACACCAACAAATGGATGATGAAAGCCTCCATGAGCACAAAACGGTATGACAAACAGCAAACTTTCCTTGACCTGATGTTCTGCTCTAATACTTTTCATAGTTTATAGTTGTAATTCATTGTTGTTTTATTAATATTTATAGTTATAATTGAATTCTCATGGGATTAAAGAGTTATCTGTCCATGCACATGTCCAGCAAAATAAAGCTATTGTATGTATTGACACAGAAGACAGCTGAGCATGCAGACAGAATGAGAGGTTGTCCTGTGTTTGTGTTTGTGTTTGTCAGGAGGGGGATTGCGCTGGCTGCTCTCGGCGGACCCATCTACGCTATCGGTGGTCTGGATGATAACTCCTGCTTCAGTGATGTGGAGCGCTATGACATCGAGTCGGACCGCTGGAGCGCCGTGGCTCCTATGAACACACCCAGAGGAGGCGTGGGATCTGTGGCGCTCGGGGTACGAAAGGCCCACAGAGCCACTTACACATGATTCTACACTAGGACTGGCCATCAGATATCTTTGCTGATAATATAAAATTTGGAAGTATCATGAATATGGCATTAATGTTAAAAGAACTTATAAAGACAATAAGCCAGTTTCACTCATTATGACAGCTGATAGGTGCTGCTTTCAAAGGTTTCCAAGCTTTGTGCAATCTGTGAAGATTTTGTTTAGAACAGCCAATCACAGACATGTCTGCCGAGTGCCAAACTCAGTGACCAATCAGAAGGGTTTAAGTTAGTCAGAATCCACTCAATACCAATCGTTCAACAAATTGTTTCAAAGAAGCTTCGCAGAATGTGTGTATTCAGTGGGACAATCAGAAAGTAATCTGTTACTTGTGAGAGAGAAGTGTGTCAGAGGAATATCCATATGACGGAGTATACAGCTAAATGATATATTACAGCTTATGTGGCCAGTTAACGTCATGTGTTCAGTTAAGTAGATATAATGAATCATCATGAGGTATAAATAAAAAAAATCAAAAAGAGAATAAACTCTTTTACACACTGGTGAATCCTGTCGTTATAACTAACAACGTGTAAATACCATGTAAATAAGAGATTCATTGATCAGAACATGTTATTTTAAGCTATTGTACACAGTATTCACCAGCCTGGCCAAGCTTTCACTTCTATTGTATTCTATTGTTTTGAGAGGGTAAATGATTCTGTTCATGAGTGTCACGGGTTTGATCGTGTTGATCTGATGTCTTCTTCAGGGCTATGTGTACGCGGTCGGGGGGAATGACGGCGTTGCATCGCTGTCCAGCGTGGAGCGCTTCGACCCTCATCTGAACAAATGGACAGATGTGCGAGAGATGGGGCAGCGGCGCGCTGGAAACGGTGTCAGCGAACTCAACGGATGCCTCTACGTTGTTGGTAACCATTCAGAATTTGTTCATCTTCATAATTTTAGACTTCATGTGAAAACAGGCTCAGCTACGCTCTGCTGGAGTGATATCTGTGAGCTTCATGTGCTTGTGTTTGTCTGAAGGCGGGTTTGATGATAATTCTCCGCTGAGCTCAGTGGAGCGCTTCGACCCCAGAACCAATCACTGGGAGTATGTGGCGGAGTTGACCACGCCCAGGGGCGGAGTCGGAGTTGCCACGGTGATGGGGCGTGTCTTTGCAGTGGGGGGGCACAATGGAAACATCTACCTGAATACGGTGGAGGCCTTCGAGCCCCGGATGAACAGGTGAGATATAAAGCTGGAGTGTTCTGAAGAGGACTGGTTGTGATTTCATTCAGATAGCATTAGTGTGTGTGTGTGTGTGTGTGAACCAGATGGGAGCTTGTGGGCTCTGTGTCTCACTGTCGGGCCGGGGCCGGAGTCGCCGTCTGTTCCTCTCACATCAGTCAGATTCGAGATGTCGGCCAGGGCTCCAGTAACGTCGCTGACTGTATGTAGCCACTTTGTCATAGTTTGACACACTTCAACACTAACGCTTCAGCCTAAATACGCTCCGAACACCTGCATTCAGCCGTGATGTGGCTCTGGATCAGGAGTCTGTTGTGTTTATTCAACTCTTTTGTGTACTACGTGTCAAGAGAAGTTTATTATGTTTTTGCTCTAATTTTGTTAGTGGAAAGTGTTTTTTTCTATCTGTGAGATCACATGATCACTGTGTCTGATGTTTGTACTGATTTCTGCTGCCTGAACTGCTGAAAGTAATTTCTCTCTTAGACAATAAGAAATCTTCAGTAAACTAGACTATAGTGCTCAGAAATCAGTATTGATGTTCAGTCCTCTGAATTAGGGGTCGACCGATACGTAACGTTAGTGGATTGGGATCTATTGCAACTTAAGCAAGTCTGCTGCTGCCTTACCTTTGAGAGACAACTGATGCGTGATCACTGAAGCAGCTCCAGTTAGCAAGGCTTTTGGAGTGAGCATGAATTCTGCATTGATTGGTCGGACTCATGACTCCCAACAAATCAGATGAGCGGAGACTGCTTTAGGCCACAGAGTGCTGAGTTCTGACATGCTGCATCAGAGCCAAATAGCGCGTTTCAAAATTAAGTTATTTTATCGGCGAATCGGATTTGAAAATGACCGATACCGATAATCATAAAAATGCTTAATATCGGCGCCGATAATCGGTCGACCCCTACTCTGAATATCCATGACATGAGTTCAGTAAATCATTCTTGTGTTTGAAAGGCAGAGTGACATCAGATACTTATAAATGCACAAGCTTAAAAACCACTATTTTGTGACTTCAGGACACAGAACGATCAAAAAGAGATTGTTCTGTAGCCGAATGTTTGTTTGCATGCGTACAATCACAGTCAGGACAAAATGAGAGATTCATGAGCACTAGCAGAGTCATTTCTAACGTGATGAAATGAGAGTGATTCTTCTGTTGTGAGCCACGTCTCATTTATGACTTCAGTAAGACTGTCTTAATGGAACCCTGCATAGGATCTAGACTGGTTCTAGGTTTAGATTTGTGCAGAACAGTCTAGAGCGATGATATGTGATCAAGGATTGTGCTTCTGTTCTGCTTTTCACTGCCAAACATGAGCTGAGAGAAGCTCAGAGATGCTTGTACATGTTACTGTTGTGTATTACAAATGTAAAGCTTTTCTGGCTTGATTTAATTGCATTTACTGTTTTACATGATTTAGTTCAAAGTGAAAAAAAAATATGATTACATTTTGAAACAGATCCATTATACACTGAGGGAATACAGATTTTTTTTATAGAAAAAATGCTATTGCTACACTTTGGTGTGTTTTTGTTTTCCAGTGTGACTTGAGTCTTATTTTAAAATGACTTTGAATTCTGAATATAAAATATTTATTTTATGTAATGCATCTTTTTTCTTAGATTTGGAAAACAGTTCATATTGTTGCTTTTATTCAGTAATTATTGGTTGGACTCCAGTAACTTTAGAAACATCTGATTATATTTGAGATCTGCTGTTGGAATGTGTTTTACATTATACTGGTGTCACAGATGTTAACATGTTGCATTCAGTGATGTGAAACAACAATAAATATATTCATATAGCGATTTATTTAATATTTGTGCAACTTTATTCTGTCCACCGAAGGACAGAATGACTTTCAGTTGTAGCTGCATTTCTGTACCTGCTGAACAAACAAAGTTGATCTGTCTGAAGAATGACCGTTTTTAGCATATATTCCCATGTGTACATTTTAGTGTTTTGCTCAATATCTGTTTATTTATTTCCTTCAGTTTTTCCTTTTGTGACCTTGTTTTAACCTTTGTAACAATTGAATAAAACAACAAAGCAAAGTTCCCTTTTCTGTTTTCTGTCTTTAAAACCCCGGCTTTGAAAGAAATGGGCTAGTAATACGTTTCATGAGATTTCCATTTGTTTGAATGTGAATAGAATAATCTGGTGTATATATTACAACAATCTGCCCTGCAATATTAACCCGATTATCTAACATCAACCCATGTGTGCAGTTTAATGGATGCATTGAGTAATTGGTATTTGCTGCATTTTTATTGTTTACTGTCAATTTGGTAGCTATAAAAAAGGTTAAAGTGTAACACAAAGGTAAAAGATTTTATTCAAACTATATTGTCCTAAAACATGTGCTGTCACAAGGGTTTTGAAGCAACCTCTTTGGACTTTGAAATTTGAATTTTATTAGAATGACAAAAGAAACAGAATTGACAAAAAAATGTACAGAAAGACTTTATTCTACATCTGTATCCAGTTCTGCCATCAGCGTGAACATCTGTGCATTGGGTTCTGCACTTTACGTCAGGGTTCAATATAATCTGCCTACATCAGGAAAAAAACAAACTGTTTAATACTGTAAAGCTGCTTTGACACGATCAGTATTGTATAAAGCGCTATACAAATAAAAGGGGACAATCTGTGTCTAAAGGGTTCTGGTTCCTTTCATGTGCTTTGAAATAAATATTTTATATCAAAGAAATGATCTGATATTGCAACCATGTTCATATTTGCTCAGTTCTGTGATGCTCTCGTACCAGAGGCCTTCCGTTTACTGACCAGAGCAATCAAGAAATCAAATCAGAGATTTTATGATGGAGGAAAATCTCGCATCTCTGGACACTTTTGACCTGATACAGAGAACATCTGAAATGCATATGATGGTGATATGTGCAGAATGAAATGTTTTTGGTAAAAGTGTTTTATTTAAAAACATGTCAGTCAAGCTCTTGTTAAAGGAAAATTATTTTTTTTATGTTTAAAGTCACTCTTAACTGAGTGTGCCCAGTACATTTATTAAACTAATTAATGTTTAAAGAAAGACATGTTTCACAGCAAAGCACCTAGAATCACTCGCATGCAAATGTACTATTTTGTGACCATATTCTTCAGAACATGTCACATGTTTTTGTCTCTCCATGCAGAAGGAATTTGATGTAAATTGAATATGTTGGACTTTAACGTGTGTCACAGCATCAGATGATCATGTATGTTTTACTGTTTAATCTTTGGACTCTGATGAGGGTAAAAGAGCCTTCGGTGTGTGATGATGAGCAGATCTCCAGAGGACAGGCGTGTGGATGACAGAAGAATAAACCCATGTAATGCTGTTTCAGACTAAAAACAATACATACATTTATAATGTTTGTGTTAGCCTTCACCCTCATTGGCCTCATTCATTCTGGTAAGTTCACTCATTTTCATAGTAAATTGAATAGAATAACACATTTAATTGAAGAACCACTTTGTAGAAATGGCAAAAGCTTCATTCTTTTTTAATCATGAATGTTTCTTCCTGGCAGTTTCATCCAGGATCAGTTGTGTAATTCAGTACGATTTAGATCAGCGCAAGTTTCCAGGAGTCCGTCAGAATCATAGAGACTTACACTAATAAATCATTGCTGAAATTGTGTTTAACAATATTGCTAAACTCTATAACAAAACAAATAAGTATTTTATATTTGATATATAAAACGTATTTCTGTATGTATTATGACTCTGTGTGTGGCACTCTGTGAATAGGATTCAAAATATGGTCTGAAACTTGTATTTTTTCCCCAGTTTAAAATACAAGCTAAATGGAAAGATGTATTTAACCTTCTGACAATGTTGATCAAACTAAATATATTATGAGATGTTTGGCCATTTTCATGAACGTAAAGATGTGTAAATACTTTTTTAAATTCCATGTGACATCTAGCATAAAATTGTAAATCATTTAACAAAATTAAGCAGGCGTTATAGGCGTGAACTAATGCTGGCAGTTTTAAAAAGCAGTGGGAAACAAACGTGTGCCATATGTGTGCTCCGTGTCTTTACTGCAGTCATTTGACTTTGTAGACTTTACAATCGAGGGAAATGGATAAAATGGTGATTCTTCTACAGGATTTGATTCGAACCATAATTGTTTATGACACCGTTTCCAGTAAAACATTAGCAGTGCATATGACAAGCTTTACATCTCAGTCACGAGGCTTTTTTATGATGGAGAATTAAACAATTGTCTTTTGCAAGCAGAAATTTTCTCTCTGATTTTAGCAGAATAGAATAAAACACAATTTGTCTTAGAAAAACTGTTTAATGAATTTATTACCCAAGTTCTGTCTGTACATGCAATGACCCTGTAGAATAGTTTCTCTTATTGTTCTCTTTTTAATTTTTGTCCTCGTGTGGTTTGTGATTAATATGAGAACAATAAGCACACTGTTTTCTCCAAGGCTTCAGTCAGTGTGAGGAGGGCTGGCGGTCGTATGACGAGAGATGCTACTTCTTCTCCTCTGATATGAAGTCGTGGCACGACGCTCTGGAGGACTGTGTCAGTAAAGCAAGTAATCTGATGAGCATCCAGGACATTCACGAGCGGGTGAGACGCACACCACCACAGCAACGGTCAGAAATAGATCACATCTAACATCTAACATCTCTTCTGTCTGTGTTCTGTTCAGACGTGGGTCCGGACACAGATCAGCTCCTCCATCTTCTGGATCGGACTGAATGATGTGGCGTCCGAGGGGAACTGGGAATGGAGTGATGGGACTGTTTTCTATCCCTACCTGTCGTGAGTCAGAAGTTCACTCTTAGTTAGAGCTCCTTTACAGCTGATTTCTGAATGTGTGCAGCTCTACATCATGCAGATGAAAAGATACTGCTGTTGAGAGTCTTTAGAGCTCTTGCAGGAACTCGTGGTTTCTATTTTGTAAGTCATTTTGAGAAATTATCCTTTTGGGAAAGATACAGTTCTCCATGCTGATCACCAAATGATCCTTCAAATATCTCTATAACTGAATAATAATAATAATAATGGTTTATTTATATAACGCATTTCAAGAACCCAAGGACGCTTTGCATTAAGTTTATAGACAACATGAACAACAGATAAACAGTCACATAATCAAGCAAACAGAGCAGACAGAGATCATAATCCAAGATAAGTAACGAAAGCAAGCATAGAACTGAAAATTGAGGCAGTCTGCTACAATTATTTCACAAAACATATTGTAAATAAGTGAGTTTTAAGATCAGTATTAAAGGTCTGGAGTGAAGAGACAGCAGGGAGGCAGAACGTTTTTGAGCAGGTGTGTTAATATTGGATCTATCCGACAGGTTATAGTTATAGAGTTAACTATAGAGTTATAGTTAATAATCAGCTGTTCAACCACAGATGTACTGGTGAGTGTAAGGTTAGAGAGTGGTTAGAGTATCTGAGAGGCAGAGCGTTCTGGAGGATCAAAGGAAGAAAAAGATTGATAAATATTGTCAATTTTGTGTATAAAAAAATGTCAAAATTTTCACAGAGGTCGTTAGGAAAGGGAGATGGTGGTTTGACAAGTTTGTTTATCTCAGGGAATAGGGTCCCGGGTTTACACTTTGCTTTGTTAATAATAGTGGACAGGTAAGTAGAGCGTGCAGTGTTAAGTGCTTTTTTATATTGCAACATAAACTCTGAGTAAAAGGTAGCATGAATGAGAAGACCAGTATACAGTCGCTCAAGACGCCTACCCTTAGCTTTCATACTTTCATTAATCTGAGCTCCGGAGTGAACCAAGGGCAAGAGTGAACTAAGGGGACAGTTCTGGTCTTTAACGGGGCCAGACCCTCCAAGACATTAGATGCAGCTTCATTATATAATGAGAGAATCTCACCGGGATGAGAGATTAACAGAGAGAGACAAAGAGGAGGCAGCAATAGCATTAGAGAAATTTGCAGTGCTTATGTTTTTCATGTTTCGCTAGGATATTGTAGATTTAATTTTAGATTTTGCAAGGGGGAGAGAAAAATTAAAGTCAATGAGTTTATGGTCAGATATGCCATCTTCGAGACCCTTGACACAAACATTGTCAATGCCAACAGAGCAGATTAAGTCAAGGGTATGAGAATGAGAGTGTGTAGGAAAATTAATATGCTGAGATAAATCAAAATAATCTAGTGTAGTCATAAAGTATAAAGTTCTGTTTGAGGAGCACACTCTGATCCTGTGAATTGCAGGTATTGGAAGGAGGGTCAGCCGGACAACTGGGCAGATAATGAGGATTGTGGACAGGTTCTGGGAGCTAATGAAGGCAGATGGAACGATGAAACCTGCTCAGCCAGACGGCAGTACATCTGTAAACGATCAAACCGTACGTATAATCTGCTTATTATTGACTCCATATATCACCCGTGTGTATCTGCTGTGTGTGTGTGTGTGTGTGTGTAGCTCCGGTCTGTGACTCTGTGAACGGCTGGCAGGCCTTCGGCTCTAACTGCTACAAGCGAAGGGCAGGCGTCCGGAAGAGCTGGGTGGCGGCTCGCAGCGACTGTGTCCGAGACGGAGGAGACCTGGTGTCAATCACATCTTCTGAAGAGGAGCAGTATGTCACAAGCCGTCTGGACGCGTCCGCCTTTGACCTCTGGATTGGCTTTTCCACAATGGTGAGAATCATCGCTGTCTGTGTGAAATCAACCCTGGACCACTTGATTTAATACACAACATGCACCTCAATGAAATCTGTTGAATCATTTCTTAAACAACAAAGACAGTACAGTGCATGACCAATTATTTTTCATTTAATTTTTTTAATCTAAAGGCAAGACCACACATTTTGTCACATGTTAAATAATCACAGCTCAAACAGTTGCGTTGCTGTTATATTTCTATTGCATGTTGTCTGTATTCACTTCCCTTATTTTCACAGAAATGCACAACTTTATCCTGTCAAATACAACCAAATGCCACAACTTTCTCCTGGTCTGATGCGAGTACGTCCACATACACAAACTGGCCGGCAGGACAGCCTGATCTCACGTAAGACAACTGCTAAACTAGTTATAGTACCTGGTTAGTTTTCTTACTATGCTCTTCTCAAAACTGTGACTCAAAGAAAGTGTTTTTCACTCAAATAAAATGAAGCATTTAAGTGTTGACCTGCGTGATAATAACTCAAACTCTCACTGTTGAACCCAGTGACAAAGCCAACGGTGTGTGTACTGCTATGATCAAAGAATCAGGAGAGGATTATGGGAAATGGAGAGCACACGTCTGCCGTTATGAGCGACCTTACATGTGCAAGAAAGCTTTGAATAGTAAGATCTAAACATTATCGCTCTGTAATTCATTTTGTATTTGTGCACTGATGCAGTATTTTGCGCATGATTCTGTTGTTAATGTTATATATGCATTTAATCATTATAATTGTGCGTTTCAGTTGTTTTCAGTTCAGTGATATGCTCTTCTGTTTCTGTCGCTCCAGCCGTTTGTATCTGAATGAACAGCTGTTAATGCTTGTTTTCTGAATGACACAAACTTTCACATGACATCGGTTTTACAGAGAAGGGCTCTAATCTCTTTCCCGTCACACTGAAAAGAAAACTAGCCAACCAATAGGATTCACGCTTTTGGGCACATGGCAAGAGCTGTTACATAAAACTACGACTTGTTGGCGCTCATGTACAGGCTAATTTGCAAAGCAACAGTGAATAGCATAGGAAGAAGCCGTCTACTTTCAGAGAGTGATTTTGTATTTTCATTCGTCCTGTCTGCCAGGGTTTTTCCACATTGGTCTGAACAGACAAACAGAATGTCAAAAGTAGTTGAATTAATATCATGGTAGAAGTGTCAGGGTTGTGTTTTTGCTATGGTTCACTGAATGTTTTTCTGCAGACTCACACTGTGATGAAGGCTATCTGCTCTTCGGTGAACACTGCTATCACTTTGAGACTGAAACAGTCAAGAACTGGCAAGATGCAGAAAATTACTGTGTGGCTCAGAACGGACACCTGGTCAGCATCCACAACCAAGAAACCGTCAGCTTTCTGACAGGTGCGATAGAAGACCGGTTCTTCATCAAAGATCATTTTGCTCACAAAACATTGGAAAAAATAATGTAATACAATGTTTTTAGGTAGTTTGTTTCATTGGGTTCTTGCTATCTAGTTAAAAATACTGAAGGGCTACAAAGTAGGTCGAATTTATAAAGAAATACAGAAAATTCCCAAGCGTTCAAGCGTCGCTGTACATGACGCTTTGTTTTTGCTCTGATCTCACAGCACACATGAGCAGATCTTCATGGGTGGGTCTCAATGACATCGACAGAGAAGGAACGTTTGTGTGGAGCGATGGAACTCAAGCAGTAAGTGATCAGACATTAAACTTATACATTTGATCGCACAAAGTGAGAAAGCTTCGGCTGATGAACAATATTTTGGCAGTTCCGCATCCAGTTATTTAAAGCTTTATTTCGTTCCATGTCAAGCGTGTGAGGAGCTTTGTCTGTTCTCTCTGGCCTCTGTAGGACTTCCAGCCCTGGGAGACGAACCAGCCGGATAACTGGCAGAATAATGAAGACTGTGTTCACATTCGAGGGACCGAGCACCAGGACACAGGAAAACTCAACGACCTGCCCTGCTCATCCACTTACCCCTTTATCTGCCAGAAAGGTGGGAACAATCGGAGGTTTTCCTGTTTGATCAGTCTTTTAATTGTTTTATTGATTGCGCACAATGATCAGAGCATTGTTTTAGTGAGTTACACCAGTTAGTTACACTAGTCTTTATTGACCAACTTTAAAGCCATCAAATACATTCTTTCCATTGGTGTGATTTTGAGATACTGATATTGATTTTATTTTTCCAGCAAAAGGTCAAGGGCCACCGCCTCCCCCAACATCTGGTCCAGGTACAGATTTGTTACTGACTCTCTCTACACACCAAACACTGAGACATTCACACATTTGTGTTTGTTTCTCAGTCTTACGGTACATATCTGTCTCTGTGTATCGGACTGTAAGCGTCTGGTCGTTCTGCGTGTCTGTGCCTGAGCTCTTGAACTGATTTCGTTTGCTTCTTTCAGGCTGGAATGCGAAGTGCGGCTCCTGGGTTGCAGACCCGTTTAATGATTACTGCTACCTGTTTATTACTCTGTCCATGAGGAAGTGGGCCGACGCTCGTGCGGATTGTGTGAATCAGGGTGGAGATCTCGTCAGCATCACTGAGCCGTTTGAACAAGGTTTCATCCAAGGTTAGTATCCAGATACTCAACAGACTCTCAAGGTGTTCCAGATCCACTTATGCTCACACAACTCTTGTTCATGCGCAGCTCAAATCCAGTCGGTTCCCACGGGAGTTTCTCTGTGGATGGGAGCGCATGACTCCATCACCGAGGGAGGCTGGATGTGGACAGACGGCTCTCCGTTCCGATATATAAACTGGGCTTCAGGTGAAGCTGTGAAAAGATTTGAGACGATAAAGCACCTTTTATGCTTTTTGTTAAATGAGTCAAAATTAAGTTTAATGGAGAAGATAATCTGCGCCTCTCATTTATTGCTAAAGGAAACCCTGATGATTATTATAATGAAGACTGCCTGTCCATTTTAATCAACTCTGGAGCGTGGAATGACGATAACTGTGAGAACAAGAGAGGATATATCTGCAAGCGTCGCGGTACGTTCCGCTGCCCCTTTCATTCTCTCAGAAATAATATTGACTGAAGTATTAATGTTTAGAAAATACACCTTTTCGCTTTTTCAGGGAACACACCCGAGCCTCCTCCGCCGCATGATGGTACGTTTGGCTTCTGTTTCTCGTGTGCCATGAATCTCTTGAGCCTTGCTGAGTTTGTTCTTGTGTTGTACTCTAGGTTTCTACACAACATACGCATGTCAGGACTCCAGCTTGGTCCTTCACTGCCCCCAGAACAGCGTCATCAACATCCAGTCGGCTTTTTACGGGTGCCGCAGTGACAAGATCTGTCCGTATGGAGACGGAGCCTCTGGTAAATCACAGCGTTGAGAGTGTAAATGAGAGCGTTTGAAGTGTTCATGCAGGATCTCTGATGGACTGAACGAACCTTGCAGGTGTGTGCACTGTTGAGGGCACGCTGGCTTTGGCCAGGAAGAACTGTGATAACAGAGAGTTCTGTTTCCTGTTCGCTCGCACTGACTCTGATCCCTGCCCCACCGTCTCCAAATACCTGGAGGTGGTCTTCAGCTGCGAGCAGAACGGTGAGGGACACTTTTACTGAGAACATGAATATGAATGAAATGAATGATGAAAGGCTCTGGGGGAAAAGGCTTGGATGACAAGATGTGTTTGGAAAATCATAGCAGTGCTCGAGATTAAGCTCTGGCTAAAGAGAGGAGGAAGAACTTCTTATACAAAACCGCACACAATAGGGTCAGTAAATGTTACAGTATTCAGTATGTTACACATTCCTTGATGAGTGTGTGTTGTTTCCAGTGTGTGTGAGAGGGCTGGGTGTGGAGGACGGAAACATCACTAATTCAATGCTCTCGGCATCATCGTCTCTCAGTGGAAAAGGACCAGATAAAGCTCGACTGAAAGGGAACTCGTGCTGGATGCCCTCCACCTCTGGTCTGTCTCCTTAATATTTGAATGAACCACAAAATCACCCATAATATTGCTTCAGGTATTTGAAGAATACCAAAAAACTGTGTTTCAGCAAACTCCTGGATTCAGGTGAATGTGGGTCAGCTGAAGAAGATCACAGGGGTCGTCATTCAGGGCTGCCCATCTTCAGATCACTGGGTCACTAAGTTTAAGATCCAGACCAGCACAGACGGCCTGTCCTGGAAAGACTACAGCAGCGACGGAGGGGTACACACACACACACACACACACACACACACTACTCATAGATGTTTGGAGTTGATTTAATGAAAGAAAACCTCGTGAGCTCGGGAGGTTCTGATGGTGGTTCTGTCACAGGAGTATCCAGGTTCTGTGGACAGGACGTCTCCAGAGACGCGTTTGTTGGGGACGCCGATCTCAGCGCAGTATGTTCGTGTTCTGCCGCTGGAGTGGAACGGTCAAGCAGGGCTGCGACTGGACATTTTGGGCTGCTTACCGGACTGTGAGCTCAACTGAAGCTTGATTCAGAAGATGAATCATCTTTAAAACTAAATTAGAACTATAATTTATCCCAGTCTGTTCTCAGTGTAAATTAAACCAATCTGTTTCCTCTTTTTTTGGCTGTTTTTCAGACGCTGTGACTTGCAGTGCAAAACCCAACCTGGACCACTCCGTAGACAGAATGACGTAATTATCGAGTCTTGAATATCTGAAACCCTGGTTAACTCAATGTACTGTCAGTGGCAGTGGTTCGTCATCCAGCGCTGAACACCTTGAATGTCTCCATTATTTAACACATTGATTCAAATAATCAAAGCGATAAACCTGGACATACAGAAGGTGCTGTGGATTAACAACCACTCGTCTAAATGTTCTGACTGGAAATCCTGCAGTTGTGCCATATATATGTTACCCATGTTATGGAAACGATTTTTTTGGGTTTATGTCGCATTTAAAAGCATTTTGCTTTGGGTTCCTGTTTGTTTCAGGGTTCACTGTCCTGCTGGTTGTGCCAGGGAACCGTATTCTGTGTACGGGACAGACATGTATCGCGGGGTACGAGTATAATCGATTATAACCCAACCGCTTCAAACTAGTATGAGCGTCAACCATGCATTTTTTCCTCATGATTCATGACTGTCATTTGTTTCAGGACTCTAATATCTGTGCCGCTGCGATTCACGCTGGAGTGGTTCTCAATGACATTGGAGGAGACTGCACTCTTCTCAAAGCTGAGGGTCAGAACTTTTACAGCGGATCCACCAGAAACGGCATCGTATCCAGACAGTAAGCCTCCAGTCTTCTCTGATACCTGCTTGTTAAAGAGTCGGCTTTAGAGTGAAATACGCTGTGATGTGTCGCAGGTTTGATGGGCTCTACTCTGTGTCGTACCACTTTACTGATGGAGGTGAGACACAATTTTCTTACTAGTCACAGCATCATTATTTCATTGCAAAAGCTGCTTGGTCTGAATGACGTGTCTCTTCAGAGCTCAGGTGTTCTGGTCCAGACTGGTTTGAGTTTGGAGAGTTCTGCTATAAGCCGTTTGAGGAGAAGAAGACGTGGCACAGCGCAAGAACGGCCTGCAGGCAGCTGGGAGCCGATCTGGTGTCGATCCGGTCCATGACAGAGCAGAGCTGGCTGGAGAGTTACCTGTACCAGGGTACGTGTGTGCATTTACTAGCTCATTTAGGTGCAAATAAACACGAATCATGAATGAAATCACAGTTATATCCTTTTCATCCACTTCCTTTCCCATGTGCTCATGTCACATGGCTTTGATCGTATTTGTGCGGCCTTGAGATGAAATAAGAGGGAAGGTTTTAACCATAGACTGTATAAAAACATGGACGTAGTGTCTGTGACGTCACCTGTAGGTTTCTGACGAGCATTTTTGAAGCCCAAAGTGGGCGGAGCCGGCCATCACCATCTTGTCACCTGTCTGCCTGTCACTCAAGTGGCCACGCCCTTAATTATGCAGAACTTTAAGTCTTAATATAATTTAAACGGATGAGTTGTAAAAAACTCATCCGTTTAAACCCCAGTTGTCATGAAGGGCAAAATTAGCTATATAGACCAAAACCACTTTTTGGGAGCCAGTCTCTAGCGACCAGTCGATGAATTGCATTGTGTGTGTGTGTGTGTGTGTAAAGACTCCACACACATGACGGTTATATGTGCTCTTCTCACAACATTTCCTCTTTGTCCCGTCAAACAGCCACCAGTGACGTGTGGATCGGTCTGAATGATCTGGGCTTCTCGGGTTTGTTCTCGTGGTCGGATCATCATGAGGTCACGTTCACATACTGGGCTCCTGGGGAACCCAACAACCACCTGGGCTTCAGTGAGGACTGTGTGGAGATGTACCACGAGGTACTGCATTTACTGACAGACGCAAAACTAAACGCAGGAGCATGAATGTCATCTCAATGCTTTGTATCTCAGACGGGCCGATGGAACGACGTCACCTGCTCGGAGCTAAACACCTATGTCTGTAAGATGCCCAAGGGTCACTATCCTCTGCCCTCCGTCCAGCCCACCATCTACGGCTGTCCTCAGGTCAGTCATGCTCTTTCATGGAGGGCCATCAGTGACCCTGACCCCCTCACGCTAACCGTGTGTGTGTGTGTGTGTCTGTGTGTGTGTGTCTGTGTGTGTGTGTGCTCTGCAGGGCTGGGATGTTTTTGAGTACTCTTGCTATTGGTTTGAAGAAGCTGCTAGAAGTCGTGAGGAAGCCAAAGCATTCTGTGAGAGTCGAAGCAGCACTCTGCTGCATATCTTGGACCTGTGAGTGTCTAACCCTCTTGTGTTCCTGTTAACAGTCATAAACTGCTTCTGTGCTGGTGTTGCTCCAGTCACTCAGCTGCTGTCGCCGTCTGCAGGTACGAACAGGCTCACTTCACAGCTCTGATGAGCCGGTACTCCGGTGACTGGTGGATCGGGCTGCGGGCGAGAGGAGGGGTGGCGGGTGTCGACTATTACTGGGACAACGACGCTTTAATAACCTACACCAACTGGGGCCGCAACGAGCCAAGTAATTCAACAGTTCACACCGCAGATCCTTCTGTCCTTGACGTTACACCGGAGCGCTGTTTAGAACTGCTGGACAAATGACATCATCGTTCATGAACCAATCAGATTTCACTGTATTTCTAGATAACCTTGCTGGATCCTGTGTCACGATGTCGACCAGCCCGCTGGCAGGATTCTGGAATAACAAACAGTGTGAAGAATCATTCCCATTTGTGTGTGAAGCGCCTCGTAACGGCATCTCTCCACCGACTCGAGCTCCGACGCTGCCTCCGGTGACCGGGTGTGAGAGCGACTGGGGCGGAGAGCCTCACTTCAGAAACTGCTACAGGGTGATCTAAGCCGTGCCTTCCACTGACTACGCTTATCAGGGGCGCCGCTAAGGGGGGGAAAGTTAGGACGATATATAGGGCCCACGCACTTTTGGGGCCCCCAGAGATCTGATTTATTAGTAGTAACAGTAGTAGTAGTAATGTAATAGAAATTATAAATGTATCTACCAAAGAGTTACAAATAAAACAAAATTACGGCTTATCTCCCCCCATTCACTACATGGTTTCGTCCCGTCCTACGTGGCCTAGAGTCACTGAGTGAGATCTGATGGTAAACTGTCTTCAAGTTCGAGGGGGGGCAAACCGAGCCGGATGATTTGGTCAGTCGCACTTTTAAACACATTTTAGTTTTGCTATAGAAAATCTACAAATTCATACTCTGATTACATAGAGCAGCAGCAGGAGGCGCGTGAGGCAACCAGATACACTGCATGCGAATTACGGCTGCGCTTCTATTTCGCCACACTAAACTTAGCAATAAACACATTGAAAATAATACACAATGATTGAGAAATGTGGGATACTGCTGGAAATGCTGCTATGGGGTCTCCTATTTATTATTTTAGGATTTTTTCGTTTGCCCCAGTGAAGCATTTCTACTAATATAACTGATTAAGTATTCAAACTAGGGCTGCACGATAAATCGCATGCGATATTTAACGCGCATCTTGTCAGAAAGCCGGTTCTGTAATCAGCGGTAAATCTCCATCACGTGCGTGCTTTCACATTGAGCAGCA
>NW_015670977.1:137328-141113 GCF_001515625.1 Sinocyclocheilus rhinocerous | reverse complement strand
TGCTATAAAATTAGAAGCACACAATTCCCTAGAATAGCATTATATGCTTAAACATTACGATATGTACTCGTGGAAATTACTAAAGTAGTCAAACCTGTTCATTAGAAGGGGAGTGGGGCGCGGGGTCCCAATACTTTGGGCAATATAGTGTATGTTTGGTTCGGTAGGGGGCCCGACCTCATATTCTTTCATAGGGCCCAAAATTGCTAGCGGCGCCCCTGACGCTTACATGCACACCACAAAGTTCGTTATTGTTAGGAAGTGGCATTCACATGTACATGCATCTGCACATACATGCGCTGCCATCAGTAAGCAGCTTTAGTTTAGTTTTTCACATATACATGCTTCAAAAAGCTGAAGGATGCTGCTTATACCTCCATTGTCTATCATAGAAAAACTCTTGAATAACAGAGGCAATTCATCTGAATTGAACAAAAGAAAATACTTTCTGTCTATATCAGCAAAGAAGAACAACCTTCCAGTGAAAAATGGGAAGAATCATGTCTTCTAGCTCAAACCTACACCACAAATACTAGGTGTAATTGTAACAACACGAATGGCTGACATTAGCCCTGTCAAAATACACAGTTTAAACCCCAATATTGCTCTTCTGTAAATAACTGTATACAATGAAAAGACAAAATTGGTACAGTTTTTCATTGTAAGTGGGAGTGTGGAGAGTAAGGGAACCAGTAAGGGAAGTTGTAACATTACCAGTAAATGATCGGTATGATGCTGTGTGTGTGAACACAGAATGAATATTACCGGTATATGCACGTACGAGTTCAGAACGTGCTGACGCGCAGACTACTAACCGATTATAAAATCGGGTTGCAGCACACACATAAGGAGAAACTTCGCAGATTTTGTTCCCTGAAATCTTAAACATGCACACACTACAAGATTTGAAAATCTTGGTGCATCAGACTACAACATTTTATTAAGATTATCATGCCAGAGGGAGCGCCTCACATGATCTGACGTTCCATTCCATTCACATGTACGTGATGTTTCAAAGTGCTGCTGCCTGCAAAAGCCCAGGACAAGCTATTTTCATGAGTACATGTAAGCGTGGTGATTACTGAAATACATGTTCTGTGTTTTTAATTGTCTTCTTGTTGCTTTATTTGTGCTTTTCACAGCTGTTCACAGTGGACTTTGCCCAGAAGAAGAGCTGGCAGGCGGCTAGAGACGACTGTCTCGCCCGCGGCGCAGACCTGGTCAGCATCCACAGTCCAGAGGAGGAAATTTTCCTGTCCAGCTACTCGAAGGGAAAGTCCAAGTGGATCGGACTGAGCGTCAACCCGGTGGAGGGAGGTTCGTCTGCTCGCTGGTGTTTCACTGACCATGAGAATCGCTTGTAGTTGTATCGAGCGGTTTCTAACCTCTCTTCTCTAAGGTTACCACTGGAGCGACGGGACGCCGGTCAGTCACACGAACTGGGGCCACGGTGAACCCAATAATCACAATGGCCGAGAAAACTGTGTGGAGATGGTGACCACTGAAAACGGGACGTCCTGGTGGAACGACCTGAACTGTGATGCCCACCAGGACTGGATCTGCATGATTGCTAAAGGAAAGAAACCCATTATACCGCCGGAGCCTCCGTCGCCTGTACCAGGTAACAATGGAATCAATTATTACCAGTGAAATTCATTTTCAAAATCTGAAGCAAATAGCAAAACAACACGCAGAAAACAATTTGTGCATGTGGGGTCAGAATAAGTTTATTTATTGGAGGTGTTTGTTTATTAATGTTTTTTTCTTCAGCTCCTGAGTGCGGATCGAACCCTGGCTGGAGGAAGAACAATGGCATCTGTTATTACTATAATGACACAGATATCGTGGACTTTCACATGGCCCTTGTGAGGTGTTACGAAGAGAAAGCTCAGCTGGTGTCCATCGCTGATGAAGCTGAGCAGTCTTTCGTGGTCAGCCTGGTATGAAAGCTCTTGAATTCTTCACAAATGACATGAATCCTCGGAAGGCTGTGTGTGATCTGTGAAAGCACTGGTCTGATTATGTGTTGTTTTCAGGTGGGCCCCGGTCAGGCGGCTGCGGCCTGGATAGGAATGAGAATGTTTGGGGTTGCAGGAGGAGAGTATTTGTAAGCCTTAAAACATTTGAATATTAGTATTGTTTGTTTCCACATTTATGTCTTTAACATGTTCTCTGACATGACAGTCAGTCCTATAGAGCTGTTTCTGTGTTCAGGTGGGTCGATCTGTCTCCGGTGACGTATGTGCACTGGGGTCCCGGAGAACCCAACGATGCAAACGGAGAAGAACAGTGTGTCCAGATGAACAGACATCCAGGTGCACTGATAATTGTTTTACACTAGATCCGGATCCTTCATATTAATGTGCATGTTACTGTACCTCATATTGACATACCTTATAAATACTGAAACTTAAAACTTAAATTCTTTTTATTTTGTTTTTTTTAACCACTGTGCTTTACACTATCATCCCTAACTATCAAACCCTAACAATACACATCTCCATCATCATATTCTTGTTATAAAATAACACTGCCATTTATGTTTCTTTTAATGGATGCTTTTCAAAACATTACAATATATCAATATATAACACATAATAAATAAGAATTATAAACTCATTCAGAAACCAGTACAACAAAAAGTGAACAAGAAAAAAATTCACAATCCAAATGCAGTGTATCAGTCAATGCTTAACTAGGACTAGTTTTAAAAAAGTACACAAGTCAGATAGATAGTCCATTTAATGTGCAGAACAGACTTCACATTCTGTGTTATTTGTACATTTATTAACAGTAGCTGTATTTATTTATTTATACTAACATGTGATGCTTTTAGGATTCAGAGATCAAAGTGGTTTAAATGTGAATGTTTTGTTTTTCGATAGGTTCATGGAATGATGCAAACTGTGGACGTGCCAGTGCTGGTTACGTGTGTAAAAAATATCCAGGAAACGACCACACGCCGCCTCCTCCAACGGCATCATGGGAGGGAAACTGCCCCGAGGGTACGGCTGACATGAAACAACATGCATGAATCCAGACATAAAGCTTGCGTGAATCCAGACATAAAGCGACATGCATGAATCCAGACATAAAGCGACACGCATGAATCCAGACATAAAGCGACACGCATGAATCCAGACATAAAGCGACACGCATGAATCAGTCAGTGATCGGTCAGGCTTAGCAATCTGGCAAATGTTCAGTGATTTTATTTTTCCTAAAGTAACATTGCAAATTTGATTGTTCCAGGTTGGATGAAATTCCGCAACAAATGCTACATATTTAAAGGAAACCACTATCATCAGTCTGAGATCAAGGCGAACTGGACTTATGCACGAGATTGGTGCAGAGAGCAGAAAGGAGATCTGGCCATCATCGATGATCAGAATGAAAACGGTACTTTATAAGAAGTTATAACAGCAGTCCCCTCCTTTGTTAATAGAGGATTAATAGAGTTGTCAATCAAGTTGAAGTACAGCGTTTGCAAGTGAGCCCCATGTTGAAATTTCTCTTTTTATTATGATGGCTTGGTAAACATATGGTTGTTATATCTTGTCTTTAAGGGGTCATAGGATGCTACATGCACTTTTACAAGCTGTTTGAACTGAAATGTGTGTTGGCAGTGTGTGTACACAACCACCCTATAATGATAAAAATCCCCCCGGTGTTTTTTTTTTTAATCTCGTTAAATGTTTTTCCCTTTCTCAAATCGAGCCGATCTCAGATGCCTGTCTGTGTGACGTCACACAGACAGGCCCCTCCCACAATAGTTTGATTGACAG
>NW_015670977.1:132015-136288 GCF_001515625.1 Sinocyclocheilus rhinocerous | reverse complement strand
TATGTTACAGACTTTTCATTAAGACCCTAAAGTATCATATCAACTTGTGGAAAATGGGCATCATATGACCCCTTTAAACTTTTTTCTTTCTTTGAACTAACTTTCTTTTGAACTCCATTCAAACTTTATGTAAGATCATTTCACTTTTAGGCGTGCTTTCTGTTTGTTTGTGTTTTGTTTTTGTTTTTTTACATCTATTTAATGATCTATATCCAGCAACAGTGTCACGTCAGATCCGAAGTCTAACCCATAACCCTTCAGCAACTTGCAAACGCTGTCCTTCAGGAAACACTAGTTCATGTTGTCCCAATGTGTGAGATTTTGACCCTCTCTCCAGATTTTGTGGCTAGTTATCTCAGGGATCTGGTTGTCCCCGTTTGGATCGGTTTATCTGATAGGCTGCATGAAGGGAAGTTTGCGTGGAGTGATGGAGTCAGTCCGGTCTTATACACAAACTGGGCCGATAAAGAGCCAAACAATGCTGATGGCCAGGTGAGAAATTACTGTTATGTTGTACTTATATATATATATATATATATATATATATAGTATTTTTTAAACATATAGCTAGCTGATGGTACCTGCAGAGGAGGTGATGCTGATCTCTGATGTCTTTCTCTCAGGAACACTGCGCTTCGATCTACCATAATCACCTGGTCACGGGCCGCTGGAACGATGAGAACTGTGACCACGAGCGAGGATGGGTGTGCTCTATGAAGAAATGTACTGACATCTTCACTTGTGTCTTCATTTTAAGTGTAGTTATATAAACGCTGCCGCTGATGTCATGGCCTCGAGTTCTCAGCCTGAATTGACTTTTCAAAGATGACCCTTAACTCTGAGATAACTTGAAGTTTAACCCAACTCTTACCCGTTTTCCGCAGCGAGCAGCATTCCGGTCCCGCCGCCCACCAGCACCCCGTGTCCATCCGGATACATCACTTGGTACAGCAGCTGCTATAAGCTGGTTTCAGAGCCCAAAAGCTGGGAGGAGGCTCAGCAGGCCTGTGTGAAGGAGAGATTTTCATGATATGTCACCTTTAAACAGAACTCAAGCCTTGCTCCTCTTCTGCAGGCTGGCAGCGATTCGTACAAATGGTCCGACGGCTGGCCGGTGTTCTTCACGCACTGGGGCCCGGGGGAACCGACCGATCACGAGGGAGAAGGGTGCGTCAGCATGCATGCTCCCTCGCTCTTCATCCAGGGCACCTGGAACGACACGGTCTGCGCCGCCACCAAGCCCTACATCTGCAAAATCACTAAAGGTAAAGCTGACCAAGCCACGGACAAGCGTCAAGCGCTTCATATCAGTTACAAACGCCTATCTCCAATCTCTCTGCAGAAAAGCCGCCGTCGACGCCGGCTCCTGGAGACGGGAAGTGTTTGCCGGGCTGGTGGCCATACGGACGGTACTGCTACTTCACATATAACGGAAAAGTGGGTTACTCGTGGCCAGAGGCGAGACACATCTGCCAAGAGGTGAACGGAGGCGAATTAGCCTCGATTCACAGCCGAGCCGAGGTGGAGTTCATCAGGAACATCAACTACACCAAGTACCACTACGTCTGGATCGGCCTCACCAGAGACCGCTCATGTACGCAGATGATCCCTCTGTCCCTCATCCATCGCCTGCAGGCCTTTCGTGTGATTTCAGATCAGATTTGCTGATCATGTGCTGATTGTGGTTGTAGATGGATGGGGCTGGACGGATCTGACATCTCTGGGCTTCACAAACTGGGCTCCTGGAGAACCCAACGAAGCCGTTCACGATGGCGACGTGGGGAAAGAGAACTGCGTGGAGATGTATCACGACGGCACGTGGAACGACAACAACTGTGTGCAGAAGAGAGGCTTCGTGTGTCAACACCGGCAGTGTAGGTTCACCTCATTCACACTCCGTCACGCTTAACTCTCAAACAGTGCTCGAGCCGGCACCAGGTCATTAGTTAATGTTTAGTGAGTGAACAGCGGGGACAGCTCTGGATCTAACACCTTTAGATAGACAGCTCATATCTCAAACTCACAACACTCCAGATCTGGCTAAGAACCGATTCCACATTGTCTGAACCTGCTTCTAATAGCATGTTCTTGTTTTCAGATTACGTGACCGATGATAATGGGATCGTCATCCCGACTGACCCGTCACCGAGTGAGTTTATAAACTGATTTTACTGACACACACTAGTGTTCATGTGCTGTTGTGACTGATGCTGTTGTTTGTGACGCAGTGGACGGAGGTCTGATCGCGGGGGCCGTTATCGGAGCGATCGCCTGCGCAGCGCTGATCCTGGCTGTGATGTACTACATCTTTAGTGTGAAGGGCGTAAAACCTGGAGATATCAGCTTCTTCAAACACGAAACCAAGAATATTGATGTGGTAAGTTTTGTGATCGTCTCATTTCCCCCCAATGTGACCCACCATGTTGTGCGTGTTTAACCTGAATAAGAGAAAACTGCTTCATGTGTGTTCAACGTGTTCGATGCCAGCAAAGAGTATAGAAATTTTTTCTGCATTTAAACTTTTTTTACAATCTGTTAACAGCCTGCGTTCACCAATCCGAACTTCGCTGGAGAATCTGACACATGAAGCGTGTGGGATTCATCTGCTTCTGTACAGGAACTAAAGCACTGAAATATGTTCAATCAGCACAAACTGAATCATACAAGCGTCGTCCTACAGATTTTTATTTTTATTTGTATTCTTGTTCACATTTTGTAAATTGTTTTTAACTATGCACAAATGCATTGTTGTGGTAATGTTTATTGTCTGTACAGTTGTTTCTTGAAATTATTTTAAAATAAATATATCTACTAAACAGCATTAGAAATTTTTCATAGCTTTTTGCGTTAAAGCGTGTCTTGTCTGGCAGCTGGTGGAAGCGGGGCTAAAACACACAAACCACTGCATCTTTAGAAAAGATTTCAGAAAAAACACACAATCAAACTTCACAAGACTCTGAACATGCATGCACTCATGTGACCTAAACCTGAACACAAAGGAGATCTGATGAAACACTGACACTGAAAACATCTCCAACTGCCCAACATCAGTTAAAAAAGATTTAGAAAGTTTAAAAATGATAATTTTGTGCAGTCTGGAAATATAGGAGCCAGTAATAACAGTAGAATAATGAACAGACACATCTCACGATCGTAAATGATCTCTCACAATGATCTTGTTTAATGAATTAACGGCCATTAGGAAGCGCTATAAAGTACAGAGCAACGAAACGTTTTTAAGAGATCCTTCATTCCACTGTCAGTTGATTTATTAAATAATTGTCTATATTTTTTTTGTTCTGTTTATGTGTGAATAAGCTGTATGTGTTATATCGCCTGCGAGGCACCAAATAAAATGAGAACAAATAATAAAGAATAATAAAGATTTAATTCAAATGGATCAGGTCACAACTCAGTCACACAAAAAAAACTAATAAGGCATGAAAACTACACACACTTTTTTTTCTTTTCAAACTCAATGTGATGCACAAAACCACTTTCAATGAAGATTTGGCAATCAACAACCAAATCAGACTTTTGCCCTTTATGAGTTTGATAAGGTTATAGAAAACCAACCACATCATGGGATATAAAATAAATACAAATAGTTTCATATTGATATTCCATTTTGACTATTTTAATCTTCCAAAGTTCACAGAAAGTAAAAAAAACTCATCAATTGGGTGTCAATCAACATCTGCTGCTCTGGACCCAAGATTAGGAAAGAAAGGAAATACTTAGTGCTCTACTTAAAAAGTGCCAAAGGATTTGACCAATGAGGCGTCGCTATCGTGAAGAACAAGCAGCTTGACCAATCGGCAGGCTCAATGCTGGTCTGAAAATCTATTCTGCACTTGGTCATAAACGATATAATAAATATCTGCTAATGCAAATAAATACAATAATGCCTCCCTGTTCCAAAAAAAAAGAAAGAAATTTAACCAACAATATTCTCATAATATCCAGATCAAGATTAAAGTGAGACAATCTTGAGAAAAACTCCAGAGGTCAGAGGTCAGGCCCATCAGCTGTACATACAAACTGCAGTGTCAGTTTCTCAGATGGGTCAAAGGTCACGTGACCATATAAAAACTAGAAATGAAAAATATTTGCACTGTAATCACACTCTATTTAGTGTTTGTTTGAGTTGATCAGATCTAAAGGCACTTCCTTCACTGACAGTGCGTGTGTGTGTGTGTGTGAGAGTGTGTGTGTGTGTGTATATGTGAGTGTGTGTGTGTGTGTGTGTGTGTGTGTGTGTGTGTGTGAGAGT
>NW_015670977.1:127519-131943 GCF_001515625.1 Sinocyclocheilus rhinocerous | reverse complement strand
GGTGTGGGTGTGGGTGTGTGTGTGTGTGTGTGTGTGTGTGTCTCATGTGACGCTCTGAAGGCTCTCTCAGCGCGTGTTCTGTGTGTCGAGTCTGATCCAGTGCAGGCCGTGTCGTGTGTATCGCACTAATGCACTCATGGAGGACGTCAGACTCAGAGGACCAACAGCTGAATCCAGCTCTCGCAGCAAACCTGCAAAACCACAACCACTGTGTTCACTAAACAGGAAAAATCAGGAACAATCCACACACACTCAACTCATTCACTTTTAAATGAGTATAAAAGATCTACAATAAAATGTCTTAAACTCTGCGATTAATATTTGCCATTCAACCCGTAAAAAAATTAACAACACTCAACTCAGCATCTGTTTTGTTTTCCAATTGCTAATGTAGCTCTGCTAATGTCTGCTCCCCACATCATATGGTTTGTGTGCACAAACCAGCTCCACAAAGACAGAGTTTCTTTCTTTTTAAATAAAAGTAATCATTTTAATACTTATTTGTCATGATAATAAAAATAAACTTGAAAAAAGGGGAAAACTGAACTGATAGCTAAGAGATATTAAATGTTTAAAATCAAATATGTGTATCATGTTCAGAGAATCTCACTGAATGTGTGCGTGTCATTTTAATGGCAGCACTGAAACACATCCTATTTATCAAATCTCATCTGACTGATGGTTTATATCATCTCTGAATGTAAACGATCCTATCGCACAGCTCCAAACTCTTCAATGTGACCAGAAGACATTAAGAGATTACAAATATTAACCACATGATTTTCTGTGAAGCTGCTTTGAAACAATGTATTAAGAAAATCACTACAAATAAAACTGATTTGACTTGACATGAAGCGAGTATGAAAGAGTGAGTTAAATAAAGCTCTTATAATGAAGTATTTTAATGGACTGATGGCACGATTAACCCTGAACCTATTTTGAACAGAGTTTCTCATCTTCATCATCAGCTCTGCTTCCTCTGACCTCTGACCTACCGCTGCCTGTGAGAGCGATCTCGTCCGCCTGCTCCCACGTCTCGTGAGCGCTCAGGAAGAGTGTCGTGATGCTGACGTACGCCGCTGCCACCTGCTGGATGGGCTGAGGAATGACCAGAGACGAGACGGCACTCCTGTGAAGGGACAAACACAGCCTGTGAGGAGCACGAAGAGCACCGTTCTGAATCAGTGCGGTGAGATGAGATGAGGACGCTCACTTGGACACAGACGGAGACGCAGACCACGACAAGCTCTGAAAATAAACACAAGACCATGAGGCTGATGTCAAACTGTCTGAATCAGTGTGAGAATAAACTGCACAACGCTGCCGATCACACACTTTGAAATGATCTGTGAGCGTCCGCGAGTATTTGAGCGCCGCATCTCGTTTGTAGCGGAACATGGCCATCTGCAGCAGAGACTGGCATCGCATGCTGTGGGACAAACACACAAACACACGTCACACCTGTACAGGTTTACGTCTCAATCTCTGCGGTGTCAGTTCTCACCACAGGACACAGAAATCTCTCTCGTGGGCGGCGGCTGACGGATCCGTGTAGCTCTTCAGCTTCAGAATAAACCTGAACAGACATCATCATGAGCCAGTCGCAAGCTTCACTAGCGACACACTGAACACGTGGATCGGTTCTCACCTGATCAGGTCCACCGTCTCCGAGAACATGGTGTAGGCAGATTTGGGCATCTGCGGCTCCGTCTCCATGGCGACGCCGCTCTCCGCGAACGACAGCGCAGCCTCCAGATAGCACAGCGCTTTAGCCATCTTATCCGGCTGAGGAACAGAGAAACACGGTCAGAGCGAGCGTGGAGCTCACCACACAGCACTGCATCAGAGTCAACGAAAGGCTTGATAAACACCGTAGCATCTGCTTTGTGCTTCAGCTTTTTGGCTTCCTTCAAATGATCTTCCACTGAGAGTTTCCTGGGAATCAGAGGTCAGAGGTCAATCACAGAAACACTATGCGTGTGACGGAGCCTAGAAGACACTCGTTGTTTACGTTTAGGCTGACATTCATCACTCGTATCACATCACTCTATGATAAAGCACTGTGTGATTCAGTGTAAAGCTGCAGTGAAGTCATGTGGGCTGTGAATGAGCCTGCGGTGCGCAACACACCTGCGATCAGGCGGCAGCAGCGCTCGTGGACACGGTTTCTCCGGGAGCTCCTTGCGGCTCTTGCAGGTTTTCTGTGTAATAAAAACAGTTCTTTACATCAGAGCGGAAATCCCACAAGCACTCAGAAATGAGGATGTCTGCAGTACCTTCCCACGAGTCTCTGCTTTCTTCTGCTGGCCGTCAGGAGCCGCGGCTGAGTGACGCTCGCGTCCCGAGTCTTTGTGCGGCTCCTGAAGACCACCTGACCTGTGTTTCACACTCTTCTTCTTCATCATCGTGTCGCTGTTCCTCACGGCTCTGATGGAAACAAGTGAAGAGCGTTCCGAGCGCGTGATCGGCTTCATCAGACAGAGACTCTCAGGTACTTTCCACTCAGCATCAGAAAAGTACTGGACGCTTACGTCACATTAATGACTGTCTGAAAGTCACTGCAGTAGCTCACAATAAATGACACTGGATATTTTGTAAGGAAAGATGCACAAACACACTTTACAAACGTTAGTTTCTGGCTGGTGGATCATGTTGATACACCTGTAGTTTTCAAAATAATCATCCAAGAGTGACATATAAGCACAGACATCCCATCATCATCATCATCACATTTATATTATATGTTTCTATTTATACGGAAAAAAAGTCTTGAGTGACCCTGTATTAAATGTATTTTGGAGACGTGGAAAGTAAGTATGTAAAACACGTCAGGCTCTGATTGGCTGTGTGTTTCTGTGACTCACTCTGATTGGTGGAGGCTTTGCTGAGAGGAGGAAGACTGTTTTCCCTCTTTGTCTAGTTTCTGTTTCTTCTTTGAAGACTTTTCATCCCTCTCCATCTGCAAACACACACACACAACACACACACTCACAACTCAAAATATGTCACATAAATAAAATCAGGTGAACATCTGATTCTGAATGAATTTCAAGATATTCTGAAATGGTTGATGCAAATTCATAAGTACTGCTCAGCAACAGTTAGTTAACCAGTTAGTCAGGCAGGGTTAAGGGTCAGAGCTCACCGCTCTCTTGCGTCCTGGCGCGCTGTTGCTCTCTGCGAGAGGTGGAGCTGATCTGGGCTCCCGAGGGATTCTGGAGAGCAGGTTCAGCTCTATCTTCACCAGCAGCGGCTCATGTGTTTCTTTCCTGTCTGTTTGTTTGCTGATGTTGTTGTCTGTTGTCGTTCTCTTCTGCTCTGGGTGATGTGCCGTTTTCTTTCTCTTGTGTTTCGCTCTGTGTGTGGATGTGTTTTCAGCACGCTGGGAAATCTTCACGCCAGTGCTTTCTAACAGCAGATCCTCACACCTGTTCTTGCTCCCCACAGTCTGTCTGTGATCGGACGCTTTGCTGCCATCAGTCGGGTCACTATGGCAACTCTGTGAACCAGTCCTTTCAGAGGAATCATGGGAGTTTGGCCTGATGACATCACATGGGCTCCTAGGGTCCTGCTGGTGATCCCTCCTTTCTAACCATCGGCCTAACTGCCAGTCACTCTCTTTCTGTGGCTAAACACACTCACACACACACACACAGGTACACACTCACACACAGGTACACACTCACACACAGGTACACACACACACACACATACAGGTACACACTCACACACACAGGTACACACACACACACGTACGTACACACACACACACATTAGGATGGTGAGAAATTGAGGATGAGGATGCTTGTTCTTTCTCATCATGACAATAATAAGTTTTATACAAGATGCTCCTGTTTCTCATTTACATTCATATTAATGTGCATGTGTGTGTGTGTCTGTGTCTGTGTGTGTGTGTGTACCTGTTTTTCTATTCTGGTGGGGACTTAAACCTGAATACACACAGACTCGTGGGGACTCGTGTCACGGTGGGGACCTAAATTGAGGTCCCCACGGGTAAACAAGCTAATAAATCACACAGAATTAAGTTTTTTGAAAATCTAAAAATGCAGAGTTTCCTGTAAGGGGTAGGTTTAGGTGTATGGTTGGTGTAGGGCAATAGCTGACCAGACTGTGTGTGTGTGTGTGTGTGAGTGAGTGAGTGAGTGTACCTGTGTGTGTAATGTCTCAGGAGCTGCTGGTTCATCTGGGCTGCTGCTCTTTTCACTGTCTGTTTCAGAACTGCTGTCAGTATCACTGGAGCTGCTGGAAACACCTCTACATACACACAGGTACACACACACACACACACACAGGTGCACACACAGGTACACACACACACACACACACACAGACAGGTGTACACACACACACACACAGGTACATACACACACACACACGTACATACACACACACAGGCACACACA
>NW_015670977.1:117736-127394 GCF_001515625.1 Sinocyclocheilus rhinocerous | reverse complement strand
CAGCTCCAAACTTTAGAACGGTATTGTAAACATTTTTACGAAACTATACACTTGTTTACTCACCAAAGACAATTTTACTCACATTTGGTGCTCAATGAGTCAGAAATTTCCATACAGGGAAATATATACTATTTTGAGGGAGATATAGCACATACAAAATGAATATAATGGCATATAATGAGAGAAATATATGAATGTGGAAAACGTGGGAAATGTGTGAGTGGAACAGAGAGGAAGAAGGGCACAAAGAGGCTCAAAGATGGATGGAAAACCAAATAAAGCAACAGAGGAAAATGATCGAGGGAGAGGTAGAGGGATGGAGGGAATGTGCAGTGAGGTGTGAAGCAGAAAACAGTAGAACTTTGTTACTCTAATGCACACACACTCAACAATGCTTGCTATGTTTAAAGATAAATTTTCCTCTCTCACACACACGCACACACACACACACACACACACACACACAGGTATACACACACACACACAGGTACACACACAGGTACACACATATACACACACATATACACACACACAGGTACACACACAGCATGTAAACACCTTCATATGAACTAGAGACAAAGATCTGATCTGATCTGATCTGATACTCACGGAGATTCCCGCTGAACTTTGTCTGATGATTCATCAGCTTCTAGTGAAGAATAACACAACAAATTAAAGGCACATAAACAGACTTCCACAATACACACACACACAAACACACACTTACTGAGAGTCGGGAATCCATGTGTCTCCTGTCAAAGCAGTTACAAGAATGAATGTTCAAAAAAGAATGAGCTCAAGAATGAGTTCAAATGCTAGTGTTTCAGTGACCAACTAAACCATTTATTCTGATCTAACCTCATTAGTGGAGGAGAACTTAGGCGGCTCGGCTGTGGTTGGCGTGCAAATGGTCGTCAGTAGTGGAGGCCATGAGGTCATTTCCTGTGTGTGAGAGAGACACTGAACTCCCGCGGCTTTCCTATCAATCGAGACTGTCCCAAACTCAACTGACCTGCAGAATGTCCCCCACACGCGCTCCAGACACAATCTGCAGACGGACAGAGAGAGAATGTGGCCTTGTTTAACATTTGGATGATGAAACACACAGGGTCAGTTTCGCTCTCACTGTAATAACGTCTGCGGATAAACACTCACATCAGCAGACTGCAGAGCGGGAAGGTTTGGTTTGCTGCTCTCCTTCAGGTCCTGTAAGTGCTCATAAGACTCCGGTGAGGCCTTCAGTTCGGGAGAACCGCTGGTCACCTGGTCCTGACCGACCGTCGGCCTCACATATGCTGTGGGTTTCTTGGCGTTGGCCAGTTTACCATGCAAATTCAGCGGGAGTGCGTGAGTCAGCGGAGGCGCGTCTGGCCTGCTGCGCTCTGGACACGGGCCGCCGTCCGAGTCACTGGACTGTAGAGGGGACAGCGGCTCCACCGGGGGACACAGGGCCGGTAAACTGTCCCAGCTCTCACCTGAAGGAGGGCCGGAGTCTGAAGCGGCTCTGGAGCGATCCGTGCATCCCGACTGCTCGTCCACGTGAGGGAAGTGCGCAGAACGCTCATTATGAAGCGCAGGACAAAGTTCCTCAGGTCCGTCATATCCTTCCTCATAATTACCCAGCATCCTCTGGATGAGACTGGACAGCTCATCATCTTTGATTCTCTGCGAAGTAAATCAGACAAAGGAATAAGTGGCTTTATGCTCCGTGATACTGCAGCACTCACATCTAGGGTTAGCAGCTCAGGCGTCTTTGATTATGAGACGTCAAGCTCCCAAAGCACTGACACACAAGACATCTATGTTTACTAATATACACCAACCCATCCGGTATGACAGTACACCGATATATAATGTGAATATAAAGAGTCATAGTAAGTTTCAGTGTACAGCTGTGGCTGTGGCGTTTAATCAAAAAAATCTGTTAAAATGAAGTTTGTTGCAAAGAACTGAATAAAAATAATATATTGATATTTAATATTAATATATTTTCTGTCCAATTTTATTGTGCTACTTTCAATAAAAATGTGGTTATTTTTTGGCTTGTATTTTTTTTTTTTATTCAGTATCATTAAAATTGAGTTAAATTAAAAAGTCTTACAAAATTACTATTTAAGAAAATAATACATAATTATTAAAAAGCATTTTCAGTTTCAGTTTCGGTTTTAGGCCAAGTGCATCCAGAATTTTCGGTTTCGGCCCAGAATATTCCTTTCGGTGGATCCCTAATTTATATGGCTCTGCACGGCATCACGCTGGACATGTTCATAGTAGAACAGTTCACATGAAGAATCGTCACGCAAACAGAGCAGAGGATTTAACATCTGCTCAATGTGCTCATCAGACTGAATCTAGTCCAGCTTATGTAGTGATCGAGAGTTTGAGCTCATATAGTGACTGTCAAACACACACTTCACTTCTCTCACCAAAGACCTTGAGAACACAAACACACTCCGAGTTTCACATCATCACATGATGATCACACACACACCCCAACACACACACACACACTCGCTCTCACACACACTCACTCACACACACTCTCACACACACACAGGTTTGTTTTTGTGAAAAGTGGGGACATCCCATAGGCGTAATGGTTTTTATACTGTACAGACCGTATATTCTATTGCCCTACACCAACCCTACCCCTAAACCTACCCCTCACAGGAAACTTTGTGCTATTTCAGATTTTCAATACACTCCATTCTGTGTGATTTATAAGCGTTTTGAAAAGTGGGGACATGGGGTAATGTCCTGAAAAGTAACCTTCTCCTTGTAATACCTATGTCATACCCTTGTCATTATACAAATTTATGTCCTCATTTGTCACAAAAACGCACACACTCACACTCACACACACACACACACACACACACACACACTCACACCCACGCACACACACTATCACACACACTCACTCACTCACTCACTCACACACACACACACACACTCACACACTATCACTCACACACACGCACTCACACACACTCACTCACACACACACACACTATCACACACACTCACTCACACACACACACACTCATTCACACACTCACTCACACACACTAGGCTTGCCGCGATAGACGGTGTTGACGGTGATACCGGTGTTAAGCCGCAACACCGGTTACGTCACTTGCCCACCGCGCGACCCCCACCCACCATCGTTTTGATTTTTTGTAGTAATAAAAATAATTTAATTCAGTAAAAGAACAGACACTACAATTAAAAACTGAACGCGGCTGCTCAATGCAGCGTGCCGAACAACAGTCGCATCACAGATCAGATTTCATTTCTCCAGTGAGGAGAGTGAGTCGAGCTGACTGACAAGAAGAGTGAGGTGAGACAGACAAGACGATCGCGGATGATTTAGTTTAGAAACGAAATGCAAAAGCGCCTGTTTGACAGTATTTTGGATTTTGAAAACCTGTTGACTTTTGCCGTTTATCTAAGCTGATTTTGGAAGTTTTTTAAAACATTCGTTTCTTATTTAATTGGTTCCACATTATTTGCAGATTTTTACTTTATTTAAACTTTGTGTCACTTATTTTATTTGACATCAAGGTGTATGCCGTGCCTCCAAGCTTTCTTACTCGTTTTGCCAATAAACGTTCTACGTTTCTTATTTATTTGGTTATATATATATTATACATGTTTACTTAGCCTATTTCCAGTTTTGTATACCTATTTAAACTTTATGTAAGTTATTTGTTATTTTATATTAGGCATAGCCTGCCCTATAGCATGGTGTATTTTTATTTGTTTTGTTAATAAAAGTTCTATGTTTTATATATAGGCTAAAATGAGTTTGACGTTGTATTTTGTTGTTGCCTTCAAGCAATCGATGCTGAACTGCCGCTAATTCAAAAGTGAAAGTAAAATGAGCACGGCGCTTTTAAGCTATTTAAAAGCGCAGGAAAGCGAGGAAAAGAGGGAAAATTCAAACAAACTAAAAACGAACAATTGCTTTACGCCGAATTGCCGCTATTTGAAAGTGAAAGTAAAATGAGCACGCAGCTTTTACAAGCTATTTAAAAGCGAAGGAAAGAGAGAAAAAGAGAGAACGCCCCGCCCCCGCGGTGATACCGGTATTACCAGTGTTGTCACACGTCGATTAACCGGCGGGAAAATTTCCTCACCACCACAACCCTAACACTCACTCACTCACTCATACTCACACTCACTCTCATACTGACACTCACTCACACTCACACACACATACACACACTCACACACACACACTCACACTAACACACTCACACACACTCACTCACACTCACACTCACACACACACTCACACTCACACACTCACTCACTCACACTCACACTCACACACACACTCACACTCACACACTCACTCACTCACACTCACACTCACACACACACTCACACTCACACACTCACTCACTCACACTCACACTCACACACACACTCACACTCACACACTCACTCACTCACACTCACACTCACACACACACTCACACTCACACACTCACTCACTCACACTCACACTCACACACACACTCACACTCACACACTCACTCACTCACACTCACACTCACACACACACTCACACTCACACACTCACTCACTCACACTCACACTCACACACACACTCACACTCACACACTCACTCACTCACACTCACACTCACACACACACTCACACTCACACACTCACTCACTCACACTCACACTCACACACACACTCACACTCACACACTCACTCACTCACACTCACACTCACACACACACTCACACTCACACACTCACTCACTCACACTCACACTCACACACACACTCACACTCACACACTCACTCACTCACACTCACACTCACACACACACTCACACTCACACACTCACTCACTCACACTCACACTCACACACACACTCACACTCACACACTCACTCACTCACACTCACACTCACACACACACTCACACTCACACACTCACTCACTCACACTCACACTCACACACACACTCACACTCACACACTCACTCACTCACACTCACACTCACACACACACTCACACTCACACACTCACTCACTCACACTCACACTCACACACACACTCACACTCACACACTCACTCACTCACACTCACACTCACACACACACTCACACTCACACACTCACTCACTCACACTCACACTCACACACACACTCACACTCACACACTCACTCACTCACACTCACACTCACACACACACTCACACTCACACACTCACTCACTCACACTCACACTCACACACACACTCACACTCACACACTCACTCACTCACACTCACACTCACACACACACTCACACTCACACACTCACTCACTCACACTCACACTCACACACACACTCACACTCACACACTCACTCACTCACACTCACACTCACACACACACTCACACACACACTCATACTCACACTCACTGAAACACACACTCACACACAATCACTCACTCACTCACACACACTCACTGACACACTCTCACACACTCATACTCACACTCACTCACTCACACACACACACTCTCACACACTCATACTCACACTCACTGACACACACACTCACTCACACACTCTCACACACACTCTCACACACACACACTCACACACACACACTCTCACACACTCTCACACACACACACACACTCACACACACTCACTCACTCACACACACACGTGTTATGAGAAACGTCACCTTATACGGCTTGTTGAAGAGAGGAGCGATTCTGTCATACTGCGTCTCCTCCTGCTGCACCCCCTGACTCCTTCTCTCCTTCTCCATCCGTCGCAGCATGTTGCGATCCTCCATCTGCACACTGCTTGAAAACACACACACTGTGCATCAGGGTACAAACATAAATACAAACTTGAAATCAACTTAAACTCAACATTTAGACACGCATGCCACACCTGAGCCGTGTGTGTGTGTTCATGATGAAGGGAAATAAAAGCCCCGAGAGGCTTGTATGTTCTGAAGGGTGTGTTCTGCGTGTGTCTCAGGTGTGTGTCCTGAGGGAAAAGTGTGTAAGGAACATCTGCTCTCAAATAAGTCTCTCTCTATCACACACACACACACACTTATGCAGATCAGAGACCTGCTCATCATGTCTGTCAGATAACAGAATAATTAGCATTACAGTCATTCATGCTGAAACCAAAAAAATTTATAAAAATAAATATCTCCTATTCTAATGTAAACAGACACACTCATGTTTGTGTTGATGTGTGACATACAGCAGATACAGTCACATTCATCAGATATGAATGTGATTATCAGCGCTTACTGAAGGTCAAAGGTCATCACAGCAGATGACCACCTCTCTCTCTCACACACACACGCACAACGGAAATCACACATCTAACATGCGTCCAGCCACTGTGTGTGTGTGTGTGTGTGTTTGCGTGTGTGAGAGAGTGTGTGTGTGTGTGTGAGTGTGAGTGTGTGTGTGTTTGCGTGTGTGAGAGAGTGAGTGAGTGTGAGTGTGTTTGCGTGAGTGTGTTTGCGTGTGTGAGAGTGTGTGTGTGTGTGTGAGTGCGTTTGCGAGTGAGTGTGTGTGTGTGTGTGAGAGTGAGAGTGTGTGTGTGTGTGTGTTTGCGTGTGTGAGAGTGTGTGTATGTGTGAGAGTGAGTGTGTGTGTGAGATTCAGATGAATGATTGTGTTTTTTTCTCCGGCCTAAAACTATTTGACACACACACACAAATCGCCAACACACTGATACTATATTTGACAGTAATCATTAATTCATTTATAGGGATTAAATCAGATCATTTCAGCATGAAGGTGATTCACACTCGCGTTTGTGTCCGTTATTTACACGACACTCTTATTTATTTGTATTCATTCGTGTGACCATCAGTCCTTTATGCTTCAGTTCAATTCTAAATCTTTCGATCCGTTTCATAAGTTCATATTTGTCAGCTTCCCGTGTGGATTTGGTGTGTTTAAAGACTTTGTGGGAACGTCAGTGTTTACTTGTGTTTTAGTTCCTCATTGAGATCGTTTTTCCAGAGTTTTCTCACCTGCTCCCTCCGCTCATTCTCGGCTTGTACTGTCCGCTGTCAGGCGCCGGTTTTCGGTCGCTCATGACGAGACGATCCGCCGATTTATCACATTTCGTCAAATCTAGAAATCAAAGATGACTTTTAGAAATCGCAGTTTGGCTGAAGCGAACTCAGCAGCAGAACGGAGCTCCGCGGACGCGTCCACTCAGGAGGGCGGGTCAACTGAGGCACAGTGCTTCAGATTAGTGTGTCAAACAGACACGATTAAACTATATATTGAACAACAGACTCCTTTTGTAACCTAACTCATAAGCCATTTTAAGAATTAACCATTAATTCGTATAATTACTCGTGCGGATATTATGAAGTGAAGTGCACACCCCCGTGCAGTATTGAATGGTTCCGGCTCACCACTCCTTTTATGGGCATATTATTGCACGAGCGCGCACGCCAGCAGGCACGTCATCACGGAAGCGCCGTGATACTGATTAAAGTAAATAATAATACAGTGTTAACTTATATATGTAAAAATACAGACACTGATAGTAAACGCTTACAGATACATGCTTTAAATAAAATAAGTGAAGGTTAAATCGCTAAATGAAACGGGGTTTTAACTGAATTTGATTGAGTGTCATTTTTAATTGCACTTTTCAGCTGCTGTAAAACAATTAGTGTTTTTAACTCAGTGCACCGGAAGGACTGCCTCTTTTGCAAAGTTTGTACTTGCTTTTTAATAATCATTTGAAATTGGCAAACTGGCAGCTCCAGTAGTAAACACTTTAATAATTGCAATTTACAATGAATTTATCCCTGTATTGAATCAGCTGCAGGCGCCATCTTCTGGCGAGACGCAGCAATTCATTCGCCGCACGACTCTCACAGTGCATTATGGGTATTCTCTAGCCGTTGAGCATACATCAGTTATACACTCGTTATTGCTGAGCATTGTGGGATTGAATGAGTGCACTCGTAAATGTCCACTAAATAAGGTTCCGGACACCACTAAAAATGGCTGTCCCCTAAAGTAGTGCCTTATTTAAGGGTATAGAGGCCAATTTCAGACACAGTGTAAAACTACAGCTGCAGCGCAATTATAAGTCTACTTACTAAATCATTCACTCAACCGATTCCGTCAACAAGGAATGAAACACTACTGTGTTGCTCGGAGTCGCAGCGGTTTATCCTGCTTTGGTGGAACTATTTCATTGACGGAGCAAAAATACACAATGCAACTATACACTGTGTCCAAACAACTCCTTGTTCAGTGAACTGTTAAATAAAAGAAATATCACACTTACAGTCAGTGGCTCAGGTGTACGGCACTGTGTGTACCACGAGCGCTCAGACTGACCTCAGATTAGCCCCGCTAACATTTCAGCAGTTATTATATGTGTCCCGTACTTCTGTCGACTGAACCAGCCATGCCATTAATTAGGAATGTATCAGTCTTTTGCATGCCAAAGTCAATTTCTGCATATAAATATACGCCAAATAGAAGCAGAAAATCTGCTATACGCACTTTCATGAGATCGGGATAGCCTACAACTATTAATTTGTATTAATTTGTTGGATATTTTACAAAGGAGAATACAACGAATTCATGACAATGTTTTACATTCAAGCTACCCGTAAAATTTAGAGTGAAAAGTACTTTAAAGGGGTCATATGATGCTTTTTTAAAGATCATTATTTGGTGTATTTGGTGTAACAGAATATGTTGACATGCTTTAATGTTCAAAAAACACATTATTTTTCAAATACTGTACATTATTGTAAGTCCTCTATGCCCCGCCTCTCTCAAACACTTAGTTTTCTACAAAGCCCCTCCTTCCGACAAGCGCAGTCTGCTCTGATTGGCCAGCTGACCCAAGCACTCGTCGGAAATGTAACGCCCCTTACCATAATCGCGAGCTTCATCTTTCAAAATAAATGTAAAGACAGTAAATAATGTCATTAGTTTTACCATCAGTTCAAGCCCGAAAGGGCAACACAGTCGCGTGACAGACACAGTGATGAAGCCGGTATGTGTTTGCAGTACACAAGCCACGGTTAAAACAGCTGACTCCACTGTGATGTGACCCTGTCTCTCTCTCTCACACACACACGATGCGCAAAACTCCGCATTTGAACAGTCAATAGCAAATACATAAACTAATAACAAAACAGTAGCTGATTCAGAAGCGCCAGATTGTCATAGCAAAGTCAGAATTACCTCCTCTCATAGGTTCACGAAACGGTCGTCCATAAAATGCATTGCTGTTCTGTTGTAAGTAATCTTAAAGATTCCTAAATGCATCTACTTCCGGAAGGCCAAATAAAGTGCTTTTGCTTTCGCCTAGAAACACACAGCATCTCCCTGACATGGCTGCTTCAACACTAACTGCGGTTACTGAAACCACGCCTTCTTTCTTTGCGTGCACATTTGGGCAGCATTACGCAAATATTTCCACATAGTGACGTAGATATGTGGGGGCGTGTTAGAACGAGCCGTTTTAGGGGGGCGTGGCAGAGTCTTAACTTTGATAAAGAATATCTCTTTGGTTTTGAGACTTTAGTCTTTGCAACTTCAGGGATCTTATCTATGCACAATCAGCTTGTAACACTCCAAAGAGAAAGGAAAACTTGAAATCGCATCAAATGACCCCTTTAA
>NW_015670977.1:116434-117301 GCF_001515625.1 Sinocyclocheilus rhinocerous | reverse complement strand
CTTGAGGTATTCGGCCAATCATAACGCATTGGATAGCTGGCCAATCAGAGCACACATCGCTTTTTCAGACCGATTAGTTTTGTAAAAATCGACGCGTTTCAAAAAGGCGGGGCATAGAGGAGAAACAATAATGTACAGTATGTGGAAAATAATGTGTTTTTTTAACTTTAAACCGCATAAACACATTTCATTACACCAAATACACAAAATAATGTTCTTTTTAGCAGCATCATATGACCCCTTTAAACTAATAACAAAACAGTAGCTGATTCAGAAGCTCCAGATTGTCATAGCAAAGTCAGAATTACCTTCTCTCCTAGGTTCACGAAACGAAAATGCATTAAATGCATTGCTGTTCTGTTGTAAGTAATCTTAAAGATTCCTAAATGCATCTACTTTCGGTAAAGTGCTTTTGCGTGCACATTTGGGTGGCATTATGCTAATATTTCCACGTAGTGATGTAGATATGTGGGGGCGTGTTAGAACGAGCCGTTTTAGGGGGGCGTGGCAGAGTCTTAACTTTGATAAAGAATATCTCTTTGGTTTTGAGACTTTAGTCTTTGCAACTTCAGGGATCTCATCTATGCACAATCAGCTTGTAACACTCCAAAGAGAAAGCAAAACTTGAAATCGCATCATATGACCCCTTTAAAAGCGTCTGGAATGCAATAAAGTATTTTTTAGAGCTGTTTTTAAAGCATTTGCTGCATGGATTAAAAAAAATAGTCTAATAAATAATTCCCATATCTGACAAAATTGCGTTGCAGCAAATCCTTTAAATTTTCAGGTATTCAGAACAGAGCCACATAACAATCAGAAAATATAAGCAGCTATGCAATTATAGGACAAAGTTTTACATATATGCCA
>NW_015670977.1:107669-114823 GCF_001515625.1 Sinocyclocheilus rhinocerous | reverse complement strand
TTGTTTTATTTGTTTTATTTTTTAATTGTACGGAATTATAAAATAAAACGCAAATTATAATCGGGCCTGTTTCCTTATTTTTTTAAGACAAGTCATGTCACTACTTTTTAATTAAAGTAGTAATTTAAAGCTTTCTATATATGTTTATCATGTCTGTGAGGCAATTCGCTGAGTTTAGGTTCATCATTGTAAAGCGCTCCTGCTCAAGACCGAGACGGCAGAAAGCGTTTGTTTTCTTTATTTTATAAAAGCACAATGTTTTGTTGATATTGTGAGTGCACACAAATAAAACTAGACCTGATGATTTGAGAAGGCTAAATTGATCAAACATAGGCTATGATTAGCTAACTGTCTGCCCCTGGCCGCTTGGTCCTAAAAAAACAAACAAAAAAAAACTTACATTTAACGAAACACAAAACAGTCTTCTACCACGCTACAATCCATCACGCTCCCTAAGGTCGCAAAACTCTGGACTTTTGGTAGTACCTAGGATAGCAAAGTCCACTAAAGGAGGTAGAGCTTTTTCGCATTTGGCTCCCAAACTCTGGAATAGCCTTCCTGATAACGTTAGATGGAGAATAGGAGCTCTGTGCTGGTTCCCAACATTCAAATATCTCCATTTGTGTTCCACAGAAGAAAGAAAGAAAATCATACAAGTTTGGAACAACATGAGGCCTAATGATCATTTAATAGTGTTCATCGTCTGTTTGATTACGTCTTAAATTGATTTTTCCGTACATTTCTGCCATATGTACATTAATTGACAGTCACCACTGATAAGCTACCACTAAATATTGTAGAAACTTAATTTGCTGTAAAGTTGCTTTGCAATGATTTGTATCGTGAAAAGCACTGTACAAATAAACTTGAATTGAATTGAATTGAATAAGAATTTTAATAGCTGAAACAGTAGTATAATCTTTTTTGGGAGAAGGGGAAAAAGACTGGTTAGGGCCTATATTTGAGGCCCGTGCAGGGCTCTAATCCACTTCATCCAGCGCTGTTTTCTTCTCATCTGTGAGCACATGTGAAATCCTGCAGGCGCCTCTGCTTACACTTACACTGTTCTGAACATCAAGCATGAATCTGACTGAATAAACCTACTGTGCAGAATGATGATGATTGTGTGCTCAGTTCTGTTTGTACTTTCTGAGTGTATTTGACTAAACAAATGAGATATGTGAGTGTGAGAGAGACATTTGAGGTTGAATTTTCTATAACTGTTGTTATCTACTGTTGTTGATGCCATTGGTTTGTTTGTTTGACAGATTTAAAATCTACTTCAGTGATTTGATTTAAAATCCATATATCATATTAATATGAAATCACAGTAGACACAGAGATTTGCTTCCAGATATGTATTACCAAAATATATATATATATATATAAATATATATAGGCTGGTAAATAAATGGGGTCATGAACTACATTCTAGTGCTTTTATCAGTGTACTAAATATTAAATGTTTAATAAAACAGAAGGGCTATAAAGGCCGTTTAAAATAAAATGTATATTTCAAATTTAAAGCATATTAAACTGGAAATGTTGTTTATCTGAAAACAGACCATTCACATATTACTGAAACATTCATTCAAATTAATTTAAATTGAAATGCAACATCCTAAATGTCAAACCACTATCATCTAACAGTATATCAGTCTAAATCTTTACTGTTGTGTCTCATAATGTTTATAAATTCATTCAGGACTCAGTCAGACTGCTACTGTTTTCTCCTTATGCTGACCAGAAACGGCGGACAGTGTAAGTGTTTTCCCATGATGCTTGTCAGTCTGACGCAGAGAGTGTGTTGTGGCAGGTGTGGCAGGTGTCTCAGGTGTGGCAGGTGTGGCAGGTTTGGCAGGTGTACATGTACTCAATACTTGGTAGGGGCTCCTTTTGCTTTAATTACTGCCTCAATTCGGCGTGGCATGGAGGTGATCAGTTTGTGGCAAGTGCAGCGTGACGTCGAAGCGAAGGCCGCAGTCCTCAGGGATGGTGGACGGAGAGTCGTGGGGATGAACCGGGTTCAGGTGAGTCAGAGAGTTGGTTTGAAGTCGAATCGATCCTCCATTCGGAATGGATTCATTGACTGACAGTAAAACAAAAACTTCATCCTACGTGCCGCATCTCTTATGAATAAACCAGCAGAAGTCCCCCGACTCGTCTGTAGAGAGTCAATAGAGATATGAATGTTAATAAATGCATGTGGCTCGTCCACAGCAGCACGTTTATTTACTACGCTCAGTCTTGCTATACTTAATTATTATTATTATTTATTTTTTTATTGTCTTATCTCTTTATTATTAGTGTTATATTTCATTTTATTATATGTATGTCTGCACTCAGGGCCGGTTCTAGCTATTTGATGGCCCTAGAACAAATTCATGTTGGAGGCCCCCACCCCCAATAAAAAGCACTTGAAACAAATATGATTCCTAACCTTTTTACATTTATTTAAAATGTGTATATTTTTACTTGTATAGTACCGTTCAAAAGTTTGGGCACATTACTAGTTGTAATGTTTTTGAAAGTCACTTATGATCATCAAGTCTGCATTTTTTGATCAGAAATACAGAAACTATAATAAACCATAATATTGTGAAACTTTTTTTTTTAATTAAAAAAATTCAATAATGTTTTTTTTTATCATACTTTAAAATATCTATTTCTGTGAGTCATAGCTGAATTGTCAGCATCAATTTAACACATCCTTATGAATAAAAGTATTAATTTATTTTTAAAAAATACTGACCCATTGTATTGCAAACATTTCAACGTTATTGTTACAAAAGATTTCTATTTTAAAGCATTAGTTCACCCAAAAATTAAAATTAGCCCACAAATTACTCACCCCCGAGGCATCCTAGGTGTATATGACTTTCTTCTTTCAGACGAATCCAGTCGGAGTTGTATTAAAAATTGTCTTTGATCTTTCAAGCTCTATCATTGCACTCAGCGGGTGTTGCAGTGCTTCAGTCCAAAAGAAGTTAAATAAAAAGCGCCCATCTATAAAAAAAAAAAAAAAGTGTCTCACACGGCTCCGGGGGGTGAACAAAGGCCTTCTGTACCAGATCGATGCGTTTTTGTAAGAAAAATATCCATATTCAAAATGTAATAATCACTTTAATGTACTTTTCCTACTGTGTTAACAGAAAAATGTCAAACGAATTTTGACAAGACGAATAAAAATAGCTAATAGGCTATTTTTGTACAACCTACTTTTTTTTTTTTTTTCTCTCTGCGACACTTTTTCCCTATTGTGTTGTAAATGTTAAACGAATTGTATCCTGACAAGACGAATACAAATAAGAAATACAATTTTTGTACAACATTTTTATTTTCTCTGACACTTTTTTCTGTTGCATAACATTTTTAAGACGAATTTTGTGTCAAGATAATTCATATAAATTAAAGTCAATAAATAAAAAATAAAAAATTACACTTTTATTTGTCAGCCTATCTCTCTTTCTTTCAGTAGCGGAAATTTAAAAGTGAGATTCTGGAAACGAGATCTAAATTTAGCGGGAACGGTCGGGTCGGGAATAAAATTATTCTAAGCGGACAGCGGGTGAACAAAGAGTGAATATATAGCGGGAGCGGAATATAACCTTGCAGGAGCGGGACTAAAAAAATAGTCCCGCGCAGACCTCTAGTCAGCTCCCTGCGCGATGTTTTATTCACTGTATGCGCACATTCAAAGCGTCGTGTCTGGGCGCGTCAACAGCGCTCGCGCTTTTTTAAACACGTAATAAAGCGTGAATGATCTGTCCAGAAATGACGCTGGTCGATAGAACAAGTTCATATTTAGAATACATTGCAGTCACTCCAAAATAAATGTCGACACCTTACACACCTGCAATAGGAGCTGTAGACTTTGCATGCCTGTTTAGCCTTTGGCTTCAGCACCTGAATGAATGGATGCGTTCGTTACGGCAAATATTTAGAAGATGGACCCGCTTTGAAACTGCAACATTAATTGGTTCAATTGCAGGTGAGTGACAATTTAACAATATCCAATGAACAATGAGGTTATTATTTTGCTGCCCTCTTGACTAGTGGACTGGCATACAGGGGGTGTCATGGAGGCCCCTCCTCAAAGTCCGAGGCCCTAGGCCTGCTCTGCCTATAGCTAGCGCCGGTGTTCTGACAAATAATGCTACCTATCAGATTATGCTACCAACACTGTATTTATCCTACTGTAAGGGTAGGTGTACATGTTAATAAAGCCTCACACCTTATTAATATCATGCTGGAAGCAAAATCTGATAGGTAGCACTTTTCGCTATTGAATTATGCCACCATCTGTTTTAATGGGAGGTAGCAAAATCTGACAGGGTAGCCCAAATCGTCAGAACACCGGCCCTGTCTGCACTATGTCTGTACTTTTTCTTTGCACTTGAAGCTCCTGTCACCAAGACAAATAAAGCCCTTTCTGATTCTGATTCTATGACTATGCAAACATGTACAAAATAGTGGGAAGACTAGTGTAATATATGTGTGTGTATGATTGTTGTTGACTGATGAGGTCACGATTACTGAACTAAAATACCATGTGTGACCCTGGAGCACAAAACCAGTCATAAGGGTCAATTTTTCGAAATTGAGGTTTATACATCATCTGAAAGTTGAATAAATAATCTTTCCATTGATGTATGGTTTGTTAGGATCGGACAATATTTGAAAATCTGGAATCTGAGGGTGCACGAAAATCTAAATATTGAGAAAATCATCTTTAAAGTTGTCCAAATGAAGTTCTTAGCAATGCATATTACTAATCAAAACTTAAGTTTTGATATATTTACGGTAGAAAATTTACTAAATATCTTCATGGAACATGATCTTTACTTAATATCCTAATGATTTTTGGCATAAAAGAAAAATCAATAATTGTGACCCATACAATGTATTGTTGGCTATTACTACAAATATACCCCTGCTACGTATGACTGGATTTGTGGTCCAGGGTCACATATTGTAAAGGGTTATTAAAATTTAAAATAACTGTTTTCTATTTCAGTTATATCTTAAAATGTAATTTATTCCTGTGATGCAAAGCTAAGTATTCAGCAGTCTTTACTCCAGTCTTCATTATCACATGACTAATATGCTGATTTGTACTCAATTATTATTGGTGCTCAGTTATAATGGTTCAAATTTTTTATTATGCTTTTTTGGTGCTCCACTATTATTGATGCTCAAATATTGATAATGGTTCTTATTATCAGTGTTTTACTGCTTAATATTTTTGTGGAAACTTCAGTAAAATTTTTTTTTCAAAAGTTCAAAAGCATTTATTTGAAATACCAGTCTTTTGTGAAATTATAAATGTCTTTATGTCTGCCACATTTAATCTGTTTATCATGCGCATCTTTGCTGAATAAGAGTATTCATTTCTTTGTTGTTGTTTTAATATTACTTACCCCAAAAACCTTTAGGAGTGTATGGTAGTGTATCACGGCTAACACAAAGTTATTAAGCTTTAAAGCTATTAAGTTATTAATAATTTTTGTAATTATTTTCAACACTAATAATAATAAATATTTCTTGAGCACAAAATAGCATATTAGAATGATTTCTGAGTTTAAAATAAAATAGAAATAACTTTTTAATTACAATAATATTTAACATTATTGTTTTTACTGTATTTTTTTTTATTAAATAAATGCAGCCTTGGCGAGCATAAGATCTTAATTATTCCCAACTTTTGACTACTAGTGTGTGTGTGTGTGTGTGTGTGTGTGTGTGTGTGTGTATATATATGCATGTATGTCCCATAGACAGAATAGCACCCACCAAGCAACACACTAGACACCACCCAGAACACCCTAGCAACCACCTAGCAATGCCACTAATTGCTAAAAGCTTTTTAAACAAGCTAGCATTATAACAGAGACCACTGCGTAGGCAGAGATCCCACTCACTTTTTATGAAAACGGGTAAAACTCTAGTGTATAAATTTGCAGAAATGTCTATTAGGATGCTCACTCTAGAATCACCAAAATGTGAAGATCTGCTCCCACATACACATGACAAACTCTGTCCCACTCCAAAACACCCCCTCTTCTACCTGGTGAAGAGTGTGAGGGTAGTAGAGATAAAAACAGCAACACTAATAGCTGCGAAAGTGAAAATGTTTGAACCAAGTAAAGACCATTCTTAGACCTTACAGCCTCTTTAGCACTAAAACCAACTTGTGGTCAAGGTCAAATCCTTGCGATGCTCTGAATACCAACCGGGTAGGAAATTTACAAAATATCTTCATGGAACATGATCTTTACTTAATATCCTAATGATTTTTGGCATAAAAGAAAAATCTATCAATTTGACCCATACAATGTATTGTTGGCTATTGCTACTAATATACCCCAGCGACTTAACACTGCTTTTGTGCTGCAGGGACACATATAATTGAATGAATGAATGAATGATGCATTTATATAGCGCTTTATTGTGTATTGTTGTACACCCAAAGCACTTAATAGTCATGTGGGGGGGTCTCTCCTCAACCACCACCAGGTATAATTTGCATATAGTGTATAAACTGCACAAGATTTTTGCACTTTTCTGTACACAGAGCTGTCTGTCTTTTCATTCTTACTAGACAAAAGACCCCGAAAAGAGTCTCATTCATTTTAGAATGATTGTTTAAGACATTTAACACACATTAGAAAGGAAACGGCTCTTACCGGGATGTGAGTCTTTGAAGCGGACCGTGAGTTTTTGCTGTCTGTCTACAATCTGTCTGTAAGAGAGCGCCGTACAGGTTAACACACACTCAGACGGCATCTCAGCGTCCTTGGACATTTCAGTAACAATCTCGTCCTTGTCCAAACACTCCCAGCTGTTCCCCTGAGCAAACACACAGAATATGAGAGAAAGCAGCACTCCCCAGCGCAGCCAGGAAGATCCCACACTCGCCATGCTGTTTGAGGACAGGACGAGTCGTCCGCTGCAGAGCGTTCCTGCGTTTGTTTGCTTGTCTTCTCTCTTTAGTGTTCAAGGTCAGATGGCCCGCAGGTCTGTAGAGTCCATCTGAACTGAGGGACCGAAGCCAGACACAGAGGATCTGTCGAGGGCCTGGACTCTTTTGTGCGCAACAGCCACACACTCACACACACACACACACACACACACACACACACACACACACACAC
>NW_015670977.1:106631-107307 GCF_001515625.1 Sinocyclocheilus rhinocerous | reverse complement strand
CCTAAACCTACCCCTTACAGGAAACTTTGTGCATTTTTAGATTTTCAAAAAACTTAATTCTGTATGATTTATTAGCTTGTTTACCCGTGAGGACCTCGATTTAGGTCCCCACCGTGACACGAGTTCCCATGAGTCTGTGTGTAGTCAGGTTTAAGTCCCCACCAGAATAGAAAAACAGGTACACACTCACACACACACACACACTTTCAAACACTGTGTGCCAATAAACTCCCAAAATAATCTGCTCATTTGAGGAATGCACTGCAAGTAACCTGTGACCGCAATCATTACTAACCACTGAAAAGTGAGCAGAATAGACATTCAAATGGGTTCATGTTGCTAAATCTTTTCAGGATTTGTTTTGCTACACACAGAAACTGCCAGAAATATCACACACACACACGATAAAAAGAGAAATTAATGTTGCAAACATCTTTTATGAAGTGAAGGACATCACATCTTTATGCCTTGAAAGCTTTCTTTAATAAAACATTCTGCTGATACATTTGATATGAAGTGTAAATCTTGTTAAATACTAGCTAAACAAGCATTTGAAAGTGTTAGTTTGCTATTCCTGGTTTGCATGAAATGGTTTTGATATTTTCTCATACAATGGAAATCATGTTAAGAAACATTACAAATATATATATATATATATATATATATAAAATAGTGG
>NW_015670977.1:100823-106359 GCF_001515625.1 Sinocyclocheilus rhinocerous | reverse complement strand
TGGGTTGAAAACTGTTCCCACATTGAATTTTGCAAGCACGCAGCCGAAATGTTCATGCTGGAATGTCTCTAACCATTCAATTCTTATCTGCAAGACTGGGATGTTTCTCAAAGTGCAGAAGCACATTAACGCTAACGATCATGCCGGATGCCACATTAGAGGAATAATTGACATAATAACTTGATTTAAAGGAAGGACATTTTGAATGTAACCTTTTATTTGGTCCTCAGATTCGCACAGGGAAAAGTTGTGGCAGAACTGCTCGACAACATTTTATCAGGGAACATTTGCTGGCCGCTGAAATCAAGCCAGACTACAGCCGCGGCCCCATTAAAACCTGAAGTTAAAAACAGATTTGGCCTTGAATTCATTTGTAACAGGAGGTCCTTTGTGCATTTCTATGAAAGTTGAATAACAGGCTTAGATTGAGAACTTCATGTCTTCTGAGAACTTTATATGTTTCCACATTATTTTCAAACACACTCTTAAAGCCCACAAGAGTCTGCGAGTCTGACCTCTCAACAGCAGCAAAAGTCAAAAGACGCTAAATATGTTTGCTAAGCCATAAACCTACAAATCCCAAGAGCTGTGCTTCTCTACCGTGTTTCTGTTGCTCTGTGCCAATAATCACACAGGTCAGCGTGACCTGCGGGTCAGGGAGGTTTTCTAGGACAGGGTCATGACCTCAGGATCCTGTGTTTTTGCAGCCACACTCACGGATCAGACTCACTGAGGACAGAACCAAACTGCTCCATTCATCCACGTAGAGAAACGGGAGGATTTCGTGAGCGGTCGGCTTACAGCACTGTGGGATGACAATGAAGATTACATCTGAGCCCAGAGAAAAGATCATCTGAAGCAGTTCTTTAGTCTGAAGCCCATAGATGAGAGGAAACATGTTTGTGTAAAGCATTTCTTAACAGAAATCAAAACAACTGAACATGATGTAGAGGAAATGTACCTGCGCAGACGCAGGTTTCACGCCGCAGGATCGGCACTGGACGAAAGTGATGCTCTCTGGATAAACCACCCAGCGGTCCCAGCCCAGATCTGACACATTTACACAAAACAAGACATGCATGATGAGCCTAATCTCAGCAAAGCTGCCCAGGTCACATTTCACCCCGAAACCAATAGGAAAGTAAAGGACTGATATCATGTCTAAAGAAAACGAAGCCTTGCTTTCATTAATGACGTGTGAAGTATTTATACATTGTGCTCACATTTATTGTAGTTGTAAGGCCTTTTTTTCATGCTGATTTTAACTACAAAAAAGTTGCAGCAATGTAAGAGTCGTAGTAGGATGCATCTGAACGCTCACCTTTAATGAAAACCTGTGAGGAATGTTTGCAGCACGTTGAGTTTCCGGAGTCCTCAGGAAACGTTGAGTTACCTGCTAAATAGACAAGAGATCAAGTTTACCAGAAACCAGACCATGAGCCAGATCTCTGGGGTTCAGGGTACCTGGTGAGGATGGCGTGGTGCTTTCCAAAGTGGCTTTCCACTGGTCACGCAGATGATTCATCTTCGACACGGACACACGAGGCTCCCGCTGGAGGTTTAGAGATTCCAGAAGGATTTTCCTGATTTCCAGTTCTCTGCATCTGCAACAAAACACACATATCTGCAATGCATTGCAAACCCATAGTGTCATCACACCTTTGCAGAGCTTGTGTATGTGCGCCTGTCAAATTGCAGCCAAATGTTTAGGAGTGCAGCCGTGTACTGCCAGAGCTTCGGGGTGTTTGTGAAAGTTCAGCGTTTGACGCTGTAAGAGAACACCGGAGAAGACGGGAGATGCCCTCATTTATATCTCCAGAACATTATGTGGGTCTTTGCAGTCAGTTTGTACTGTACACAAAACACTGCAGTAGAGTCCAGAGCAAGAAAAGCTTTCTGAAAATATCCAGTAATTCTCTTTTGGTCAGTCGAGCACGATGAGGTCAGTTTGACAGCCGGGAGGGTTTGAGTCTCAAATGGAAGAACAGCGTGATGTGATCGTAATGAGGTTCATTCACCTTTTGCCCTGAGCATTCAAATATCAGCCCAAACCTCTACCAAAACTAAGACTAAGTTCATCTGGATTCATAGACTGATCACAGTGAGCGAGCTGTAACGAGGGTTTCTGCTAACAGCACATCTACCTGTACAAATGCATGAAACTCTCCCCAAAACCTCCTAATGAACAAGAGTGGAGGTGAGAATGATGCAATTACGCGAACACTTAAAACAAGATCTCCGATCCATTCATCGTGACATTGTTCATCTTTAAAACGTCAGCTTTTACCTGTTGGCTTTCACAGCAGATGCCTCAGGTGAAGGATGGAGAACAAACATCTTCCCAAGAGGACACCCGAACAGCACGAGTACGACACACAACACCAGATGCATGACTGCGGACTACAGGTTAACGCTGGGGTCTGTGCTGGACGCTCGCTGGACTCTCGCTGTCACTGGAGAGGAATGAATGAATGTTATTTGTAGCGGCCTGGGAAAGCAGGGGTTTATCTACTCTGGCCAAGCTTGGCCTTGGAATACTTTACTCTGTTTTCAAGTCGAGCAAACGGATGGTGTTGAAAAGGAGGTGGAGAATAAAGGTGGAACTGAGAAAAACACTATCATACAGTTACATTCTAGCAAAGACGATAAGCTCGAACCTGCAAGGGGACAGACAGAAAATATGAAAAAGATCAGCAAGGAATGGCAATGCATCACAAATAAAGAAGCTATTTATGAAACGGACCTGCATCTGTGTGATACGTGAACGTGCCTTATTCTCAGCAAAGGAAAGATTGCTATCAAATAGCACACCTAGGTTCCTAACTGATGACGAAGAATTAACAGAGCAGCCATCAAGTGTTAGACAGTGTTCTAGGTTATTACGTGTGGAGTTTTTAGGTCCTATAATTAACACCTCTGTTTTTTCTGAATTTGGAAGTAAGAAATTACTCGTCATCCAGTTTTTTATATCGACTATGCATTCCGCTAGTTTTTCAAATTGGTATGTTTCGCTGGGCCGCGAAGAAATATAGAGCTGAGTGTCATCAGCATAACAGTGAAAGCTAACACCGTGTTTCCTGATGATATCTCCCAAGGATAACATGTAAAGCGTGAAGAGTAACGGCCCTAGTACTGAGCCTTGAGGTACCCCATACTGCACTTGTGATCGATGTGATACCTCTTCATTCACTGCTACGAATTGATGGCGGTCAGATAAGTACGATTTGAACCATGCTAATGCACTTCCATTAATGCCAACATAGATTTCTAGTCTATTCAAAAGAATGTTGTGGTCAATAGTGTCGAACGCAGCGCTAAGATCCAATAGCACTAATAGAGAGATACACCCACGATCAGATGATAAGAGCAGGTCATTTGTAACTCTAAATCCTACTATGATACTATGATACTCCTAAAACAGGAGGCATTTGATTTCTCTGCCCTCGAGGATCAGACCAGGACAAGAGGACTTATCACGTGCCGATGCCAATTCATTAATATAGATATTAAATAGAGTCGGGCTGAAGCTGTCTGTCTGTCTCTCTGTCTGGCCATATACATTCAACATTCTGTCTTTGCATTAATGTTTCCTCGCTGGCTTTGAGTTCATATAGAAGAGATGTGAAGGTTTTAATTTTCCATCATTTCTCATGAGAAATACAAAGCTGGGCATTGTTGTAGCATCTGTAGTTTCTCTTCTGACCTCAGATTAACCGAATCAAAGAGCGCTGGCCGTGTTTGTCCTTGAGGCCATCAAGCTGCAACTCCCTTGCGTCAAGAGGAAGTCCAACACCTGCGTGTGAACGGCAATCTAAAGAAAGAAACAACAGTTTATTTGCCATTTGAGGACAACTTATAATGTTGTTTCATTCACTGCCGAACTGTCAATAAATGGTGTTTTCTGGTGTAACCCTAACCATATTCACATATTGGTCAAAACCAATACACTTTTGACCCAATTCTGAATATGTGCTTGTAGTGTGCCGCATTATTTCAATCCTATCACAGTACATTTATACACTTATGATTTGAATAGCTAACTCTGAAAAGATCAAATCTGGTAGAATTCAGTTGTTTTTATTCTAAAGCCTTTTAAATACACCAGCGATGAATGGGGAGAACTGGTCTGTTTTCCAGTTAAACATTTAAAAATAAATTCAAGTTTCATTTTCAAATCCATTAAGTGCTGTGGCTGGGTTCAGCATTCTGTTAATCAGATTTCAGCTATGAACAGCAGAGCGACGGGCTTAAACACACGGAGCCCCGGTGGCCTTTAGCACCTCTTTATCTGTCTATTCTGGGTTGAAGCCGAGCCGCAGTATTAACCCTAATCCAGCTGCAGCGTGTTGTTTTGATGAAGTGGTCACGCGGATCAGCTCCATCTCACCATCTGTCTCTCTGCGCCAGTGTTCCAGGTTCATTGATAGTGAAGTTTGTCACACTTCATGACAGTGATTGTGCTGCTGGTGGCTTCATAGGCTCTGCTGTCATGGAGGAATTTTGACAAACCCTCACCAGGTGAGTGTGATGTTCTGTTGCTGTTTTGTAAAACGCTGTGGCTGGAGGTGTTTTGTAGAATTAGAGCTAAATTACTCTGTACAACAGGTTAGAGAATGAGAATTCTATTTTTATTACTAATTAATCAAACCCCTTGAGGAAATAAGAGGATGGACAGATTATTTCAGATTTTCATTGATGTGAAGGGAATTATTTAAAATGATTTGAAAGTGAAATTCAGATTACAAGTGTTGTGACACATTTACCAGAATCAGAAACTGGAATGAGTTCATAGGTGTGAAAAATGTCTGATTTGATACATGTACTTCCAGCTGACAGACGTGACATGGGATGCGGAGTCACGAAATCAACCCAACTGCAGCTGAAACCATGCAATCGAGGTGCGTGAACCAACAAGATGATTAAAGTTTGACACTGTTCAAAGATTCAGTGCTTCGAACAGAATATCTGCCATTAAATGACTCTCCTGAGAGAAATACAGCTCACATTGCTCTATGTCTGTGTCTCTATCGATCGTGTCTGTCTATAGGGAACATCTCAGTTCCAGGTAATTCCTCCTCATTTATTTCAGTAAATGTCTCATTGTTGTCAGTGGGTGCGAATGAACATCAAACACTGTTTTTCTCTGTTTCTCTCACATGCAGCGGCTACAGGTCAGACAGATCACATGTTTCTGTGAGTCTAAAGAAACTTCACTGTCACTCATGTCTCCTGCTGGCCTGACTTTCTCTCGTCTGTCTGTCTGTCTGTCTCTCGTCTGTCTGTCTGTCTGTCTGTCTGTCTGTCTGTCTCTCGTCTGTCTGTCTGTCTGTCCTGTCTGTCTGTCTGTCTGTCTGTCTGTCTGTCTGTCTGTCTGTCTGTCTGTCTGTCTGTCTGTCTGTCTGTCTGTCTGTCTGTCTGTCTGTCTGTCTGTCTGTCTGTCTGTCTGTCTGTCTGTCTGTCTGTCTGTCTGTCTGTCTGTCTGTCTGTCTGTCTGTCTGTCTGTCTCTCGTCGGTCTGTCTCTCGTCTCTCTGTCTG
>NW_015670977.1:95701-98616 GCF_001515625.1 Sinocyclocheilus rhinocerous | reverse complement strand
CCTTGAGGTACTCCATACTGTACTTGTGATCAATATGATACCTCTTCATTCACTGCTACGAATTGATGGCGGTCAGATAAGTACGATTTGAACCATGCTAATGCACTTCCATTAATGCCAACATAGTTTTCTAGTCTATTCAAAAGAATGTTGTGGTCAATAGTGTCGAACGCAGCGCTAAGATCCAATAGCACTAATAGAGAGATACACCCACGATCAGATGATAAGAGCAGGTCATTTGTAACTCTAAATCCTACTATGATACTATGATACTCCTAAAACAGGAGGCATTTGATTTCTCTGCCCTCGAGGATCAGACCAGGACAAGAGGACTTATCACGTGCCGATGCCAATTCATTAATATAGATATTAAATAGAGTCGGGCTGAAGCTGTCTGTCTGTCTCTCTGTCTGGCCATATACATTCAACATTCTGTCTTTGCATTAATGTTTCCTCGCTGGCTTTGAGTTCATATAGAAGAGATGTGAAGGTTTTAATTTTCCATCATTTCTCATGAGAAATACAAAGCTGGGCATTGTTGTAGCATCTGTAGTTTCTCTTCTGACCTCAGATTAACCGAATCAAAGAGCGCTGGCCGTGTTTGTCCTTGAGGCCATCAAGCTGCAACTCCCTTGCGTCAAGAGGAAGTCCAACACCTGCGTGTGAACGGCAATCTAAAGAAAGAAACAACAGTTTATTTGCCATTTGAGGACAACTTATAATGTTGTTTCATTCACTGCCGAACTGTCAATAAATGGTGTTTTCTGGTGTAACCCTAACCATATTCACATATTGGTCAAAACCAATACACTTTTGACCCAATTCTGAATATGTGCTTGTAGTGTGCCGCATTATTTCAATCCTATCACAGTACATTTATACACTTATGATTTGAATAGCTAACTCTGAAAAGATCAAATCTGGTAGAATTCAGTTGTTTTTATTCTAAAGCCTTTTAAATACACCAGCGATGAATGGGGAGAACTGGTCTGTTTTCCAGTTAAACATTTAAAAATAAATTCAAGTTTCATTTTCAAATCCATTAAGTGCTGTGGCTGGGTTCAGCATTCTGTTAATCAGATTTCAGCTATGAACAGCAGAGCGACGGGCTTAAACACACGGAGCCCCGGTGGCCTTTAGCACCTCTTTATCTGTCTATTCTGGGTTGAAGCCGAGCCGCAGTATTAACCCTAATCCAGCTGCAGCGTGTTGTTTTGATGAAGTGGTCACGCGGATCAGCTCCATCTCACCATCTGTCTCTCTGCGCCAGTGTTCCAGGTTCATTGATAGTGAAGTTTGTCACACTTCATGACAGTGATTGTGCTGCTGGTGGCTTCATAGGCTCTGCTGTCATGGAGGAATTTTGACAAACCCTCACCAGGTGAGTGTGATGTTCTGTTGCTGTTTTGTAAAACGCTGTGGCTGGAGGTGTTTTGTAGAATTAGAGCTAAATTACTCTGTACAACAGGTTAGAGAATGAGAATTCTATTTTTATTACTAATTAATCAAACCCCTTGAGGAAATAAGAGGATGGACAGATTATTTCAGATTTTCATTGATGTGAAGGGAATTATTTAAAATGATTTGAAAGTGAAATTCAGATTACAAGTGTTGTGACACATTTACCAGAATCAGAAACTGGAATGAGTTCATAGGTGTGAAAAATGTCTGATTTGATACATGTACTTCCAGCTGACAGACGTGACATGGGATGCGGAGTCACGAAATCAACCCAACTGCAGCTGAAACCATGCAATCGAGGTGCGTGAACCAACAAGATGATTAAAGTTTGACACTGTTCAAAGATTCAGTGCTTCGAACAGAATATCTGCCATTAAATGACTCTCCTGAGAGAAATACAGCTCACATTGCTCTATGTCTGTGTCTCTATCGATCGTGTCTGTCTATAGGGAACATCTCAGTTCCAGGTAATTCCTCCTCATTTATTTCAGTAAATGTCTCATTGTTGTCAGTGGGTGCGAATGAACATCAAACACTGTTTTTCTCTGTTTCTCTCACATGCAGCGGCTACAGGTCAGACAGATCACATGTTTCTGTGAGTCTAAAGAAACTTCACTGTCACTCATGTCTCCTGCTGGCCTGACTTTCTCTCGTCTGTCTGTCTGTCTGTCTCTCGTCTGTCTGTCTGTCTCTCTGTCTGTCTGTCTCTCGTCTCTGTGTCTCTGTCTGTCTGTCTGTCTCTCGTCTCTCTGTCTGTCTCTCTGTCTGTCTGTCTGCCTCTCGTCTCTCTGTCTGTCTGTCTCTCTGTCTGTCTGTCTCTCGTCTCTGTGTCTCTGTCTGTCTGTCTGTCTCTCGTCTCTCTGTCTGTCTCTCTGTCTGTCTGTCTGCCTCTCGTCTCTCTGTCTGTCTGTCTCTCTGTCTGTCTGTCTCTCGTCTCTGTGTCTCTGTCTGTCTGTCTGTCTCTCGTCTCTCTGTCTGTCTCTCTGTCTGTCTGTCTGCCTCTCGTCTCTCTGTCTGTCTGTCTGTCTGCCTCTCGTCTCTCTGTCTGTCTGTCTCTCGTCTCTCTGTCTGTCTCTCGTCTCTCTGTCTGTCTCTGCCTGTCTGTCTGTCTCTCGTCTGTCTGTCTCTCGTCTGTCTGTCTCTCGTCTCTCTGTCTGCCTCTCGTCTGTCTGTCGTCTGTCTCTCTGTCTGCCTCTCGTCTCTCTGTCTGTCTGTCTGCCTCTCATCTCTCTGTCTGTCTGTCTGCCTCTCGTCTCTCTGTCTGTCTGTCTGTCTGTCTGTCTGTCTCTCGTCTCTCTGTCTGTCTGTCTGTCATCTGTCTGTTCATGGAAATTTATAATTTTATTAGGCACAGATGCATTCAATTGATCAAAAGCGACAGTAAAGACACTTCAAATTATACAAAAGATTTCTGTTTCAAATAAATGCTGTTCTTTAGAACTTTATATTCATCA
>NW_015670977.1:85973-94757 GCF_001515625.1 Sinocyclocheilus rhinocerous | reverse complement strand
GTCTCTCTGTCTGTCTGTCTCTCGTCTCTGTGTCTCTGTCTGTCTGTCTGTCTCTCGTCTCTCTGTCTGTCTCTCTGTCTGTCTGTCTGCCTCTCGTCTCTCTGTCTGTCTGTCTGTCTGTCTGTCTGTCTGTCTCTCGTCTCTCTGACTCGCTGTCTAGCGATGCGGGCGGCGCTGCTCATCCAGCGCTGGTATCGTCAGTATGTGGCGCAGCTGGAGATGAGACGCCGCTGCACCTGGAACATCTTTCAGTCTATAGAGTATTCTGGACAACAGGATCATATCAAGGTGAAACAACACTGATGTCTCTCCAGCAGTAATGAAGCACAGACTTACAGTCACAGAGACTTGACATCTGAGGCCTGTTATTGCAGTCTGGTTAATATTGGTTTCCTGCCTCTTTTTGATCTTTACACATAAAACACGCTCATGCTGTTTGTGCCTCTGCAGCTGTATAATTTCTTCGGTTACCTGATGGATCATTTCAGTTCTGCCAACAGCCAAAGTAAGAAACTCTCAAGTTCTTCAACTGTGTCTCATCTCATTAAGTGATCAGTGTAACTAAACAGATTCACACTGGCCCTCTCTGCATCGGTCTCCCTCAGGGAATCTCGTATCTCATATGTTTGGCGAGAGTGACGTGTTTCAGGACATGGAGTGGGAGAGACACGTCTGTTACAAGGAGATTGAGGTTCTGGACATCTACACCGGCCCGCATCTCTCCTTCCCACTGACCATCTCCAATGTCACAGAGCTGGTGCACGCCTTCAAAAACAAACAAGTATGATCATTTCTATCAAAGCAGCAAAATAGCTTTATGTACATTACAAAATCAGTGAATGAATCCATCTCTCTCATCTGTCAATGAAAGCTGTAGGATTGCGCATGTTTAAGTGCAGATCTCTCTCTGCAGAAGCTTCACGCGCGGTACGTGCTGCAGCTGCTGGGTAAGACGTGGACGCTCCTGCGCTTGATGCCCAACATCAGTCACGTGTGCACCTGCAAACACAAAGAGATCACCATCTGTGGTGAGTAACACATTCACTCCTCATTCTCAAGCTGTCTTATGGTGTGACGTGCCAATAAAGTGCAATTTAATTATTTGCTACTCATGCAGGAGACTTACACGGCCATCTTGAGGATCTGCTCTTGATCTTTTACAAAGTCAGTAAAATTCTGTTATCCACAGTTCACTGAATTTGAATGTGCCAGTAACTGATTTTTGTTCTATACTAGAATGGTTTTCCCTCAGCGGAGACGCCATATGTCTTCAACGGTGATTTCGTGGACAGAGGGAAAGAGTCCATAGAGATCCTGTTGGTTCTGTTCGCGTTCCTGTTGCTGTATCCGCATGACGTGCATCTGAACAGAGGAAACCATGAGGACCACATTGTTAATCTGAGGTGGAGATGTTATGGATCAAATTGAATCAATCACCTACATTTGCATTTGTGAGGAACAATTTCAGATAGAAATGGATCTGACAGAACTGAATTTACATTTTAAAATGGAAAATCTTTTTTCATGCAGGTATGGCTTCACTAAGGAAGTTCTGGGGAAATATCAGGTGAGCTAGCCATCCACCATGCGTCTCTAAGGCAGGGCATCCAATCCTGCTCCTGGAGGACCAATGTCCAGCAGAGTTTAGCTCCAACTGGCCCCAAACTTCATTATCTGGTTTGGATGCGTTTAATTAGGATTAGAGCTAAACTCTGCAGCCCTCCAGCAGGATTGAACACCCCTACTCTTAAGAGGATTTACACCTTCCACTCGTCTGTCCATTCACACATTCACAGAAGGTTTGTCTGCATTAGCAAATAAGAACGGTCATGAAATCCCTATTCAAACATTGTTTAGTAGATTATTTCCGTGTTACATGCACTCTCTTTGGTTATTGTAAACTTTTGGACTCCAGACTGATGGCCTGTTTACATAACACTGTTTTCAACTAAAAACTGAAAACTTTTTGTGTTTTGGCTGTTCATTTACAAGACAACAATGTACTGGGGGTGTGTAAAAAAATGAATGCGTATGTGTGTTACATTCCTGTAGTGTTTCTTTAGAAAGTGGCATCGCCAACTACTGGCCTGGCCTGGTGTTTGCGGATCCGTGTGAAAGGGGATGGTTTTGACACAAAACTTTTCCTTATTTAGCACATTGTTGTCATGTTTCATTCAGACCCATTGACATAGCACTAGCCATGTAGTCTGCATTTACAAACATTTGTGAAAAAATGTGTTGTTCTGAAGAGCTCAGTGAATTCAAGCACTGATACTGTGATAGAACGCCACCTTTGCAGTACGTCAGTTTGTGATATTCCACAGTCAGCTGTAAGTGGTATTACTGGAAAATGGAAGCATTTAGGAACAGCAGCAAGAAGACCACTAGCGATGTAACGATGCACCCCAAGCCGCTTGAAAATTTATAAAAATATGTGATGATTCAAGTCGCTTGAGATGTTAAACGAATTGCGATACAACTGGGGTTAGGAATTTATATGAATGTATCTCTGAGGGGAACTGAATGTCTTTAGTAAAGTTTAGATGGTATTTTTTTTCATCTTGTTGAAAAGTTGAGTGAATTGTTACGTCTCTGAAGGCTGCATAAAGTCACAGAGTAGGTCACCGAGTGCTGAGGAGTAGGTGCTTAAAAGTCGCCAATGCTCTGCTGATTCCATAACTGAAGAGCTCCAAACTTCCACTGACATTAATATCAGCACAAAAACTGTGCGGCAGGAGCTTTATGGATGGGTTTCCATGGCCTGGCAGCTGCATGCGAGCCTCACATCACCAATAGCAATGCCTGAGTGGAGTAAAGCAGCCAACACTGGACTCTGGAGCAGTGTAAACTTGTTCTGTCACGCTTCTCTTTTTGGTCCGATGGGCGCGTCTGGGTTTGGCAGATGCCAGGAGAACATGACCTGCCGGTCTACACTGTGCTGACTGAAGAGTTTGGTGGAGGAGGGATAATGGAATGGGGCTGGTTTTCAGGGGTTGGGCTTGGCACCTTACTTCCAGCGAAGGGAAATCTTAACACTTCAGCATACCAGGATATTTTGGCCAATGCAATGCTTCCAGCTTTGTGTGATCAGTTTGGGGAAGGCCCTTTTCTATTCCAGCATGACTGTGACCCAGTGCAGAAAGCACATAAAGACATGTTTGGACGAGTTTGGTGTGGAAGAACATGACTGGCCCACACAGAACCCTGACCTGACCACCTTTGGGATGAACTGGAACAGAGCCAGGCCTTCTCGTACAACATCAGTGCCTGACCTCGCAAACGCTCTACTCTAACAGAAAAAAGCCTTCCCAGAAGGGTGGAAGCTGTTACAGCTGTAAAGTGGGACCAACTTCTTTTTAATGTCTATGTATTTAGAATGCAATTCTATGCACAATCAGCTTGTAACACTCCAAAGAGAAAGCAAAACTTCAAATCGCATCATATGACCCCTTTAAAGCCCCTGTTGGTCAGATCTAACAATAGTTTTGTCCACACAGTGTATTTTAGCCATTAATACCATTTGACTTAATCCCTCTATATTAAACAGACAGGACAAACACAATTACAAGATAACAAGATCAGGAACTGAATGCAGTTTTTAACTGAACTCTCGATCTGTTGTGCAGTGCTGACAGAAAACAAGACACATGTAGAGAGTAATGACAGTAATGGCCCGTTCACATCTAGAATAACTATAACGATAACTATATTAACATCTTCACTTATTTTATCTGATGAAAGAACTCGCAGTAAATGACTCCAAACACAAACGGTCATCTTCATGACATGAAAGAGCGATACTGAGTGTTTTTCTCTGATATCATCACAGGTTCATGGGAAAATGATTCTTAAACTTCTGCAGAAGATCTTCAGCTGGTTGCCGCTGGCCACAGTGATCGACCAGAAAGTTCTGATTCTACACGGAGGAATTTCTGACAAGACAGACTTGAATGTGATCGCCAAACTGGACCGTCACCGAGTACGTTACTCTTCAGCAATCGCATGAGATCCAGTGGAGGGTGTTGTTGTTTCATGTGTGTCAGTCGTTCTCTTCTGGGCTGTTTCCCCTCAGTTCGCTTCGGCTCTCAGGCCCCTGAAGAGTAGTGGAGCATCGGCGAGGCTGAAGGAAGCGGCTCTCGACCCAGACGGAGATGACGAGCTCAGCACGGGACGGAGGAGAGTTCAGTCTCTGACTCACGGCACACCGCTGCGACTCAGACAGGAGCTGCCGCGGCATTCGGTGCACTCCGAGTCCAGCCGGACGAGTCGCTCCGTCGAGGAAGAGCTGCGAGAGAGACGCCGCCTGGCCGGCCTCAGTCTGTCGTCCGACTCAGATCCTGCTGAGGTTCTGGAGACAGACACTAATGAATGGAAACAGGTGAAAACACAAACCCACTGAACTTCACTGGAGCATCATGACAGTGAAAACACACACACACAACTGTCTCATCGCAGTTTGACCAAACAATTAGGAAACCTTAGAAAAAACGACTGTGGCAATACCATGGTAAAGTGATGTATCAGAAATATCATGGTACTTTAATATATACAGTGGTACTGAGTGATTACCATAATTTACTTCAAAGAATACCACAGCTTTACCATGGAATAAAATCAACTACACCATGGAAATACCATGGCACTTTTTTGCTGGTGTGTGTAGGTAGTCTACTGTGCTCTAAGGACCAGACAGCATGTGTTGTTGTTGTTTAGAATTTTTTAATATGTGATGTAATCGTGTTTGGCTTGTGTTGTCATTTGCCGTAATCAAATTGCTCTGACATTCCTAAGGCATTCAAAATGTGCAGCGTTGAGGGACCTTTAAGACCAAAGCTGCTGATCGCTGATGCCGACAGTGAATAATGTTGTGCTTAAGCAGCACACGTTTCCCTCCATGCTTCTTTAGATTCATGTCCAAAAAGACAGCACTTTTCTCAGTCAGAATATGTAGTGTGTAAATATGACCTGAGGTGTTGTCCTTGAGTATTAAGACATCATGTGCACTCAAGAGTTCAAGTGCGGTTTGTCTCACACACACTCTGCAGATAGTGGACGTTCTGTGGAGTGACCCGATGTCTCAGAACGGTTGTGTCCCTAACGAGGTTCGAGGAGGCGGGTGTTACTGGGGGCCGGACGTCACACACAAAGTGCTGGACACACACAAACTGCAGCTGCTCATCAGATCTCATGAGTGCAAGCAGGAAGGTTATGAATTCTGCCACAATGGCAGGGTGAGCCATCCATACATTTACACTCATCCATCCATGTAGAGTTTGACGGAGTGATCTGAAGGGTTGATTACTTTGCATTTGCAGGTTTTGACGATATTTTCAGCCTCTAATTACTATGACGTTGGCAGTAACAGAGGTGCTTACATTCGTTTGGGTCCCGACCTCATTCCTCACTTCAAACAGTTTCAGTCCAGCAGATCGACACGAGAGCTCACACTCAGACAGAGGTGAACACACACACACACTCACTCACACACACACACACTCACTCACTCACTCACTCACACACACACACACACACTCACACACACTCTCTCTCACACACACACACACACACACGGTCCATAGAAGTGAAATTGAAAACTTGTTTTGAGGAGTCCTTCACACAAAAACAACAGCTACATAAATGTGTGTGATAGCTGAACTCCACTCGAAACACCAATCATGTGTGGCTCAGTCTAAAATTAGATTTTTGTTTCTGATTGTATCAGATTTAGTTGGAAATGTGTGTAAAACAGGATTGTGTGTGTGTGTGTGTGTGTGTGTAGTGTGGGACGAACAGAACTTTCTGCATTGCAGGCTCTGAGGATGCAGCTGTTTGCACACAAATCTGACCTGATCCATGAGTTTCAGGAATACGACCCACAGTGCACAGGTACCAAACATACATTACACACACATGCACACTGGCACTCACTCACTCACTCACACACACACACACACACACTCTCTCTCTCTCTCTCACACACACGCACATTTACACACAAACACCTTTTTCTTCACACCTTAGAAGAGCATTTCCCAGCCTTGTTCTCCCTAATCAAACTCACCTGAATAAACTGACCAGTCCAGTGCTTCTCAAAAGCATCGTGAGCGAAGTTTATCAGAGAGACCATCAGTGGCAATAGTTCTACAATCTACTGAAGCTTACAAAGCTTTTGAGAAACGCACCCCAGGTCATTAGCAGAAGCTCCAAGACCTGAAACAGGTTACAGTTAGAGTTAGTCATGTAAAAGAGAAGCTTAAATGAGCATCTGTTGGCATGTTTACCAAAGTATCTGTGAATAACTCTCAGTGCGGTCTCAGGTGTGATCTCTGTGAAGCACTGGGCTGCAGCTGTGGAGAAGGCTCTGCGTCTGGCTCTGCCCTGGAGGGTCCTGAGGTCTCAGCTGGTGACCGACAGCGCTCAGGACGGGACGCTCAACTATCAGCACTGGGTCAACCAGCTCTCCGTCATGCAGCCCAACACCGAGGTGAGCTCAGAGAAAACCAGCCCGCTAGAGACGAACGTAGACCACACTCATGACACTCATGGTTCATACGCTTTCAGGATTTTTATCAGGCAAGCAAGACAATATTTTCCAGAAGGTTCAGTGCACACGTCGAGCTGAATTTAAGAAGTAAAATTCAAACGAAACACAAAGGATGGGGCATAATTTTATATTGACATTATCAATTGTCAAAATGACAAAGATCAGTATATATTCATACTAATTAATACTAGCCTGTTGAAATTTGTAATTTACTAATCAATGGTTGATATTTGAACCTATGAGCATAACTCATATTTAAACAACTATCCCTTTGTGTTGTTGGCCACATAAAATGACAGAAAAGAAAAACGGATATAAGATAATTTTTCAGTGCACCAAAACGCCCAGTACAAAAAGTCCCCATTTTAAAGCATTTTGGCCTTAAAGGAAAACATCTGTGCGCGTCCTTCAAAAATTGCTTGAGAAATGTTAAGTCTACTGTCACCCCAAATGTTTTTACACCCATGCATATAACTACAAAAGCCGATCATCAATGACCCAAAAGGTCTGTGTATCTGATTCTGTCAGATTACGAACACGAGCCTCCTGGAGACCCTCTACAAACATCATTCAAACCTGGAGAGCATCTTCAGAATGATCGACACGGACCACTCAGGTGATCAGATCAGCCGTATGAGCTGCTTAATAACCGGTGATGGGTGTTAGAAACGAAACCTAGCTAAACTTCAGTCTAGATCAAACCGTAAACGTGCAGTTAGATGCATTCTCAGATGAGTTTGATGTGTTCAGGTCTGATCTCGTTCAAGGAGTTTCGTCAGACGTGGAAGCTGCTGAGCTCTCACCTGCAGATGGACATCAGTGATAAAGCCATCTCAGATCTGGCCGAGAGCATCGACTTCAACAAGGACGGCAGCATCGACATCAACGAGTTCATGGAGGCCTTTCGCCTGGTGGAGCATTCTAGAGCCGAGACGGACGCGCCGGCGTCGCCCGAGTGAGGACAACACAAACAACACACCGCTTTCTGTGTCGCTCCTCCAAACCTCAAGAGCAGCTGCTGTACACATCTATACACATCTGAGCGCTTCCTTGGGTTTTAGTTAAGATGATGGTATTTTCAGTGCTTTCACAAACACTCATTAAATTGAACACATGAAATTCAAACAGTGACGCTTTATTAATCAATCACAGACACAGTAAAACATTCCAGCTGATCGAAGGCACACAATCACACACGTAAGTAAAAATAAGTGTGTAAATGAGTATATGAGTGTAAATGCTTCAGCTGAGTTTGCTGCTGCGTCCGTGAACGCTGTCGTGAAGCCCGTCTTCAATCGTCTTGATGTCGTCCAGGTCGTCTTTAATGACGCTGATCAGGTGACTCAAACCCTCCTGCTGGTGCTTCAGATGCTGAAAACAAAACACGAGGACAAACCATAACGCAGCGACTGGAACGGAGCAGTTTTGTTCTCTATGGTTTTAAATCAAGCGAGTCATAAGCACAGAGCTGATGTATGAGTGGGTCAATCAGTCGTAACACTCGATATGACGCTGTAGGAATCTAACATACGTGTGCATCAGCTGCCTGAAAATACGGGTTCTTGGATGATTCGAGCTTAAGAAGTACAGTTTATCATACTACTGCTGTCTGATTTTATTCCTGATTTGACATTATTAACACAGATTCTTTCGAGTAGATGGAGCTGAATCTGGATGACTAGAGCTTCGACGTGAACAATTCATGCTTAAACTGACATTTATGCATTTGGTAGACGCTGTGATCCAAAGCGACTTACACTGCACTCAAGCTACTGAATCTATATTTTTATAATAGTTCATGCATTCCCTGGGAATCAAACCCATGACCTTGGTGTTGCTAGCGAGATCTACTGTTTAGACTTAACCTATATTAAATGTTCAGTCAATCATATTATTGGGTGTTGTCTGATCATGGATTACAAACAGACGGACTCGACTCTTCATGACACAGACAGCATAACGGGACTGAGATACAGACTCAAAGCCTAGAAGAAAACTGTTCTTTACCTGGGTAGTTACTATGACACGTCTAGCTTGTTTACATGTGCACCAGAGACACGGTTATTGTGAGAAATCCATGCTCACGTTTACATGCTCTGTGTTAACGGTTACTATTACAGTTTCTCCAGTTCAGGAATCTCCTGATTCCTTCAAGAGCAGACTGTCACTCACTTCTGGAGACACTTCTGAACACAAACTACAGCAAACACACACACACACACACTCTCTCTCACACACAC